>NW_019154105.1:47021556-47029953 GCF_002288905.1 Enhydra lutris kenyoni | reverse complement strand
CTCATCAGGGAGCCTGCTTCTCCCTCTGCCTCTGCCTGCCATTCTGTCTGCCTGTGCTTGCTCTCTCTCCTCTCTCTCTCTGACAAATAAATAAATAAAATCTTTTAAAAAAAAAAAAAGAGGGAAGTGTGAGATCCATGATAAAACATTTCTCCCTTTCCAACACTTGCTCCAAAAAGAAATATTCCTCCTTTGAATCAATTGTAAATATGTACCCTTATCTTTATTGGCCATCTCTTTTAAAAAAGGATTAGTCAAACATGATTTTCTCCTAAATGTCTTTCTCCAATAGATTTGTTTATTTGTCAGTGCTCTTTATTTGGGAATTCACCAATTGGCCCACTATCTCCTGTGTTAAATCAGGGAGCATATGAGAATGCATGAAACATTTCAGAGAACTCATTTTCCATACTGTAGTGGAGAGAAGTGCCTGCTGTCCTCAAAGAGTTCATGAGCTTCTCTGAGCATCTGCTTTATTTCTAGAGTGATTTAATCACCGAGCAAGATCTGGTTTAGAGTTTGGAAATGTTTCAAGGTAGATCATCTCTTTGCCCATTTGGGAAGTGTATTCCACATCATGACACACAGTTTGTCAAATTGTGTTCATTTGTGAGAAAGCAGTCCTGAAGTTAGACCTCCTTCCCAAAGTTTCTCTTCTGTCATTTCTGAGATTTAAGAAAGGTTTCAAGACCAAGTGCTGTCACTTACATGTAATACTGCACCAGCCACTGGCGATAAATCACACTTGTAACAGCTTGAGGTGCATTTACTCACAGATGATACACATTTTACAATTCATGGCCAGCTTTACAACTCATCTGTTTTGAAGTAGGTCACGTAGAAGTGTTAGCATTTCAAAAACGTATCTGGTATGTATTTTTTTTCTACCAGAAAATTTTGCTATTTTTAGCACCGGAGGGGACTTTTGGGATGATCTCATGCAATCCCTTCATTTTATAGATTAAGAACCTGAGACCTGGGAAGGTTAATTGATTTTCCCAAAGTCCCAGAGCTAGTTAGTAGCAGAGCCAACACCACAGCCCATCTTTTTCCAGTCTCAAAGGCTCTCTTTCCACTATACCCAGCTGCCTCCAGTCTCTGGCTACGCAAACCAGGCTTCTGAAGTGCATTATTAAAGGATTATCTGTTCCACCCTTAGTGGTTGGGTCAGCAATAAGATTATTAAATTTTTATCTTATGCAGAGCTCTCCAGCCTGGAAGATTCTCATCTGCTAGGCTTAAACTGCCAAAAATATGCATAGGAAAGTAATGACACACAGAATTAAACACTGAAAGCCATTAGCTGGGCAATCCCTGGTACAATCTACGGCCAAATCGTGTCTTTTTTTTTGCTATTTTTTTTTAAACATGTCTTCTTTCCACTTATGCATCCATGAAAACAGGCACACAGATAGCCTGGTATGAACTTGCACAGATAGCTCCTGGAAGTGCCTATACTTTGACATCAGCATAAATGCCAAATGAATCTGCCCTATGATAATGAATACAAAATGAATTAATAATGATATGTGAATCATGAATACAATTTACAGTCCTCAGACAAAACAGTGTTTTTTGTTTTTTTTTTTAACAAGCACCTGCATAAACGACCTCCTGCAGATCAGTCACAACCTCTCAGGCTGTCTTCTGGCACACCACCGCCATCTACTGTCGCTGCCTAGAATGCCAGGCTTCCTCAAACCTTGTATCCTGAGCAAGCTCTGCTCTCCATGAGTCCCTGCTCCTTCTCATCACCAAACATGTATTTGTTTATATTTGTTTTAAAAGTCTTTGGCTTTTTGAGGGAGTGTCATCCTAATTTCATCTACCTTTTTTAAACAAATAACCTGAAGCTCCTCGGGCAAAAGTACTTGAGAACTTGCTCTATCACGTGCACAGCCTAAGCACAGTTTAATCCCATCCCAAACTCAATGCGGTTCTTTGTTTTAAAAAAATAAATAACAATGTATTTATTTCTGTATTGCTACTTTAAATTTACCTTCTTTATGGGAGTCCACCAGCTTATCAAACACTCTGAGGCTGTCAATATTTTCCCTCACAATAAACCCAGCATTTCTAAATTCCACAGACAGACATCATTAAAATTACAGTAGTTCCCCCTTATCTGCTTATATAGCCCAAAACCCTCAGAGGATCCCTGAAAGTGCAAATGGTTCTGAACCCTGTATATGTTGTCATTGCTGTTGTTTTCTATACATATATACCTATGGCAGAGTTTAATCTGTAGATTAGGCACAGTAAGATATTAACAATAACTAAAAATAAAATAGAACAATTATAACTATATACTATAATGAAAGTTATGTAAATGTGTTCTGTCTCTCTCAAAATATCTTATTGGACTGTACTCACCCTTTTTCTTGTGATGAGGTAAAACGATAAAATGCCTATGTGATGGCTGAAGTGAGGTGAATGGCGTGGCATTCTGATGTTGAGTTAGTCTACTATTGGCCTTCTGAAGATTCTTCAGAGGAGGATCATGTGGTTTTAATGGGGTTGACCCTGGAAACAACTGCTGATAAAGGGAGCATCCACTGTGTAAGCAATACTGGCTTTATTACCTCCACCCTGTAGTGGACACTGTTCTTTTTCCCCCACTTCCTCCTTTCTGCCCCTACCATCTATTCTTTAACTATATCTGAATTCTCCTGTTAGAACAAGGGGAGGCTAAAAAATGATTTATTTTTCAAAAAGATCTTTTTGGCTTCTCTGGAGACAAGAGCATAGGAAAAGTGTGTGAGGAAGGAGGAGAGTTAGAAGGGCTATTATGGGAATTCAGATGAGAGATAACTGGGGCATCAACCAATACAGTGGTGGTGAAGGCAGTGAGAAGTGACAGAAACTGGGATATGTTTTGAAGGTAAGGTTAATAACCATTGCTGATAAATTAGATTTGATGTAACAGAGAAAGAGAAGACTTGAACCTGAAATCTCGATTTTTGTCCTGAACAACTTATTTGAAGAGGACACCAGGAGTTTTGTTTTCAACAATTTGAGATTCTTACTTGACATTCAAATAGAACTGTCTGGTGATAGGAGTCTTTACGGCACACTGATTTACTTCTGCGAAATTACTCTTTCCTATTGTGTGTAGTCCAGTTAAGACTGTAAATAAGGACTTTTTTTTTTTAAGATTTATTTATTTTTTTTAGAAAGAAAAAGCAGGGGAGGAGGGGCTGAGGGAGAAGGAGAGAGAGAATCTTAAGCAGACTCCCCACTAAGCATGGAGCCCGGCATGGGGCTCAATCTCATGGCTGGGAGACAATGACCTGAGCTGAAACAAAGAGTTGGACACGTAACCAACAGAGCCACCTAGGTGCCATCTTTGTGTATAGTGTTATAGTAGAATTGTAGACAAATTTGCTATGTTTGAAACAAACAAACAAAAAAACTAAATAAAAAGTGAAACTGTCAGTTTCCCTCATGGACAGTTCAGAAGAACTATGTAACTCTTCACCCAGTGATCTAGTTCATATGAAGGAAGTGATTTTGCAAACAAACCCCTCCGCCATCTTTGGATTCTTCCTTATGCTTTGCATGCTCTGATTCTGATATGGAAAATTGAAATGAAAATGAAAACGAACATGATTGACTCTCTCCTCATCTGTGCCATGTGGGAACTTGACCCCAATCTCGAAGGCCTCCCTGCTCTAACCTTCTGACTCAGTGATGGCGCATAACTAAAATAGACCATGTATTTCTTTGTAACTAGGGCAACCGATTAAAACTCAGTCCATTCATTTTCCAGATTACACTTTTCATAATCATGTCATCTTTAAAAGTATTTGCTAAGATTTAGGAATAAAGAATGTTGTTGCCAAGTAACCAGACCCATAGAAAAAATGAGTTAGGTGGTACATAGCAGAGAATGAAAATACAAATTTCAAAATAAGTTCTTCAAAATCACCATCAAGAGTATGGTTCATGTGTCCAAATTCCAGTCTCCTTGGTAAGATACAACTGTATTTGAATTTTCAAATCAAATGTTGAGATTACATAAAAGGAGAGGAGCAGATAAGTAATGTCATCTCACTCCTGTAATCATATATTAACTGAATATTTCCACAGCAGTGTATTGAGAAAAACCCAACACTGGTCTTTCATTAATTCATTTACCAAATCTATAAAGAAGGAATAAATTATAAGAGGTGTTGTGATATGCATTGATTGAATAAAATCATTTAACACTAGGAAAGTCAGTGTATACAGAAATAAACTTTTATAGGAAAAAGATGTAACAGATAATTCATTATGAGTAGAAAACATTACTAATTTTATCATATTTCCCATTTAATTTTGGTAAAATCACACAGTTCTGGAAATTTCACCTTGCCTTTTGTAATCTTTTCTACTGTCCCTAGGTACCTAATACATCCATTTCTTCCTTCTTGTTTCTAAACTCTTTTCTACCTGTCCATCAAATCTCAATTCCACAGATCACAGCACAAATTTCATTTTTTTCTTCTTTTCTCCTAGACAAAAGGAGCCTCCTCATTTGATCCTTCTCACTGAAATAGAGAAAAGAGAATTTAATAGCTTTAACAAAATCTTTTATTTTATATGTCAAAGTTATTCTATTCATACAATACATTTTGCAGTGCTGACAAAATTTTATACTATACACAAAATACTCCATGTAGTTCTTCAGGGTTTTTGACATTTCCAATCTCCATTAATGTGGTTAAAATTTATGCCTTTGCATGGAAATGGCCATGCAAAGAAGGAGCCGTGTGAACCAAAATTCCCTGGCATAGAAGCATTTCTTAGGTAACATGTTATCAATTTTTTTTTTCAATCTAGAATCAGATACCAATTACAAATCCAAGTTAAAAATGCCTAAAATGTATTTAGGAATAAATAATGTACATTTTTCAATTGATTTTATGTTCTATGTTACATCTCAAGTTTGCCACTACATATATTAAAAGAAAAAACATTTAATACAGATCCCACCAAATTTCTTTAGCACAAAAAGGCAAGTATAATATGGTGGAGTCTGTGGGAGTTACCACTATTTATCCCCTAAAGTATACGCCCTCACGTCATTGTAGTGGAATGTTTAGCTCAGCACATGGTCATTTAGAATAAAGATTACATTTTCTAGCATCCCTTGTTGTAAGGTTTGTCTATGTGATTAAGTTCTGGGCAATGGGGTGTAAAGGAAGTGGTAGATGAACTTTCCAGATTGTGCCTTTAAAGGGAAAGAGTGTGGCCATGCATTCACATTGTATTCCTGGCTGCTGTGAATAAGTGATGGAGAACCATCATGAACTCTGCAGATAAGTGCAATCCCTTTGAAACGGGGAGCAGAAAGATAGAAAGATCCTGGATCACTGATGTCTTCATAAAGCAGTGTCATCACACCCGCTCAACTTCTTTCTTAGCACGAAATGAACTTGCTTAGTGAATTTTATTATTTTGGATCTCTGCTTCAGATGGCAATTTCATATCCCAAGAATACGATGTCTATTTCTGCCGGCAAAGGTATACCTCCTCCAAATTCTGTTTACATAAATGCTGTTAGAAATTTGCCTTTCAAAGTGTAACAGGTGAATCTTTAGCACTTGAATATGCCGAATAAAGAAATAGCCAGTAGAGCTATTCTAAGGTGTTACCTGATGACTCTTTTTATGATGTTAATGTATACCCTGGACCACTCACTACAAAGAGGGAATATTACATAAACTAGGTAAAATTACACCTTGCTTGTCTCTCTGGAAAAATAAATTTTGATTTAAATTGCTCACGAACAGAGCAATTATTTCACTATAGTTTCACACAAAGGGTTTTCATTACTCATCTATTGTGTACAAGTCCTATAGTTGTCTATATATTTGAAGAGGAACAAATGCCCAGTTGAATCAAGGTAGATCCAGATTTCAAAATAACCTTAAAGTCAAGTGGTTGTAAAACGCTGGGTAAGTTCTCTAACCTCACTAGGCCCCAATTTTCTCATAGTAAAAGAGGATAATGTTGGTTCCTAACTCCTAGGGTTATGAGGATTGAACAAGACAAGAACCATTACAAAATGTGTACATAGAGAAATCATTCATGGTATGTTCACTAGTGTAATTGTTGATACTGCTGCTATCATGATTACTGTATAGGATACATATATACACACAGTGTACAAAGTAATGAAGCAGATCTTGTTATTTGAGGGATTTGTCAACTGAGAATGGAGATCAGATCATTTCTCATTAGTTATAATACAAAAGTATAAATTTCACTCAAAATTCCCATAACAGTTATAAGCAAGCATTTATTACTGGCTAGGAATATTAGATGTTTTATGAAGGGATAGCATTTTAATTGAATACTGAATGATAAGAAAACTCTTCATAGGGGTTCCTGGTAGCTCAGCAAGTAAAGTGTCTGCCTTTAGTTCAGGTCATGATCCCAAGGTCCTGGGATCCAACCCCTCACTGGGCTCCCTGCTGAGCAGGAAGTCCGTTTGAAGATTTTCCTTCCCTGCCCCTCCCCCAGCTCATGCATGCTCACTCTCTCTCAAGTAAATAAATAAATCTTAAAACAAAACAAAATGTAGTTTAAAAAAGAAAGGGGGTACCTGGGTGGCTCAGGCAGTTAGACATCTGCCTTTGGCTCAGGTTGTGATCCCAGGATCCTGGGATGGAGACCCACATCAGACTCCTTCCCCGAGGTGGTGGTGGTGGGGGGGGATTCTGCTTCTCCCTCTGCCTGCTGCTTCCCCTGCTTGTGTTCTCTCCCCACCCCGTAATACGCTCTCGCTCCCAAATAAACATTCTTTTTAAACATAAAAAATAAATAAATAAATAATAAGTAAATAAATAGGAGGGGGCACCTGGGTGGCTCAGTTAGTTAGTCATCAGACTCTTGATTTCAGCTCTGGTCTTAATCTCAGGGTCCTCAGTCATGATCTCAGGGTCATGAGATCAAGCTCTGCCACCCCCGACCACCAGCCCACTGCCCAATAAATAAATAAATAAAATTTAAAAATAAAAAAGAAAGGGAGATTTAAAGAAGATAACATAAAATGACAAATAGGAAAGTAAGTATTTTGTCACGCCCATCAGAATCAGATCATCAGAAGTGAACTGAAGAGCCAAAGCTAAACGTTCTTCCCTTGTTCTTATAGCCAGATTAAAAAGAAAACCAGAAGCCATCAGCTTCCTGGACATCACATAAAAAGTGGCACACAGACATTAATGGAATAAATTTGAACTAATGCTTAGGTAGCCTAGATTTCTACATCTGATGTATATGGAATGTAATTTATAGCTACATAAATACAAATTGGTCTCCTTTTCAGTGAAGTAGATTGAGCGTTTGGTGGTAAATTAAAAACAAACATTTTGTTAGCCGCAATTTCTGTGGAGTAACAGCAAATTTTGCTCTGCAACCACAGGTTGGTCTCCAATTTTGAGATAAGGAGTCTGGATCTCCTGAAAAATAGTCCAAGGTAGTTGAAATTCTGAAAACAGAGAATATATGGCATAGTGTTATTTCCAGGACCATAGGATTTATTTCATTATCTGCATTTTATGCTTTTTAATGTTCCTCCCAAGAACTTGTATGGCTAGGAAAATTATAAAAGAAAGCAAAAGCAAGAAACACAGAGATTTAGGAATAATTTGGTCAATGTGGAAGATAGAAAAAATAACTCAAAAATAGTTTCGCTTGTACTCTATCCTTTCAAATTACTTCTGTCCATACTGTGCATAATGACTATTGATATAGAGGCACCAGCAGCCAGACAGCTCCAAGAAAAGTTCTAAATAAGAATCTGTTATGATCAGAGTATTCATAAATTTCCTGTCCTATGTTCAATCTAATACTTGTGATTTCCCCACATGTTCCAAATGTTAAACAAATGTTTAAACAATACTGAGAAAAGGTGGGGATTCTAGAATAATATATAAGATTGAGTAAAAGAGGTATCTGACTTATCTAACTCCCAAGATCCATTAAGATGATAATAAACCAATGCCACTAATAATACAAAGTATAAAACTATCAGAGCAGAGGGAACTAAAGTATAAGAAGATCCATATCCAAGAGATTGTAAGAAATTGAAAGGTATTGAAGACAGAGAGGGTAGGATACTGATGACTAATGCAGCCAACTAATAAAAGTTAAAAATCAAAGGCTCCTAATGCAAAGAAGCCCATGAGTTCTGCAGAACCCTGTAGAGATGTGGTCCTCTGAAACACTATGGGTCATGCAAACTAGTAGTCAGACATGGGCCCAGCAACAATGGAATTAATTGAAGAATTATAGATAGAAGCATGACTTCCCCAATCCAACCTTCACATGCACAAAATCCCAAGAGGCAGGCTCCCAGGAAACATACATACATAAAACAAAAACAACAATTACCCCAAGAAAACCAGGCCA
>NW_019154105.1:46952217-47018556 GCF_002288905.1 Enhydra lutris kenyoni | reverse complement strand
TCTTCTTTGCCAATTTGGATGCCTTTAATTTCCTTTTGTTGTCTGATTGCTGAAGCTAGGACTTCTAGTACTATGTTGAATGATTAGCTGTTTTTCTAAGCCTTATTGTCCTGGAACTTATTTTTTAAATTATCTGTAAGCCTCTACTTCCTCCTTTAATGTTTTTATCTTGTCCAGAGTCGTCTTCTTAGGATTCATATTTAAATATATGCTTTCCACCATTGCTAGTTTGGAGATCTGTTTCTGTATGGATTGATGTTGACATTATAGGAATTCACACTATCTCAGCCTGTCATGTACTAAAATTATAGTATAACTTTCCTCAAGTGAATACAATCTATTGTTGGTATTCTTTTTAATGTGACACTACTGATAGCAGAGTAATACCTTCAGAGAGTGGAGAAGAGTCAAACTCAGTTTGCTCTTACACTAATTGCCCCCATAGGCTATAATACTTTTATTCATACACTGAGTAACCTTAAATGTTAATGTGGGATTTTTAAATGTCCTCCAGAGGCTATATCTGCTCTTTACTGTTGTTTTACATTGTTCTTTCCAATTCAGTTTCTTCTTTGCAACCTCAGTTTGACGCTTCTGAATGTTTTGGATGTGTAGTGTCTAGTCTTTCATCTTCTCAGCATATATATTGTTCTTACCTTTTCCTTGAATTGTTTGACTTCTGGTTCTGTCTTTAATCCTATAGCAACTATAAGAAAAATGCCATTTTATTTCTTTTGATTAATAAACCAACCATTCATATTGTCTTTTGCTCTTGGTTACTTTAAGAAGCTTCTTTCTTCAAGCCTGATCTTATTTTAAAAAAAAAAAAAAAAAAAAGACAGTTACACAGCAATGCAGAAATTCCTATAGAAACATATCCAAAGCTCCTCATCTGAAAAATGAATAATAACATGGAACATAATGGAGAATGGAGTTACTATTTTATTTTTTATTCCCCAAAGTGCTTACATAACTTCTACTATTCTAAATGCATAGAAAAGAAGATAAGAATTACATACATTGAGCACTTAGGGCATTACATCCATTAATTTTCTCTCAGAGAATCTCAGTTGAAAAAGCATTTGTTTCTTTGTTTTTATTAGTACATCTTTTTAATGATAAGGTTAAAGGAAAATTCAGAAAGGCAATAAAACCACTCTTATCTCTGTCTGCACAAATCCTTTGTAATCATTTCAGTCCATGTGCTCAATATACAAAGGAATGTCTTCCTCTATTTTTTTTTGTAAAAATTATAGGCTTGTATACACAACTGGGTTGATAAATTCCTCCTACTAATTTATCTTTTGCAAAAATTATGGCCATTAGGGGAACCTGAATGACTCAGTCAGTTAAGCATCTGCCCATGCTCAGGTCATGATCCCAGGCTCCTGGGATTGAGCACAGAGATGGACTCCTTGCTCAGTGGGGAGGCTGTTTCTCCCTCTCCCTCTATCTGCCATTTCCCCTGTTTGTGCTCTCTCTCTTGCTATCTCTTTCTCTCTCTCAAATAAATAAATAATTTTTAAAAATATATAACCATTAATACATATTGCCTGAATAAATTAATAAAAATCAGACAAGGTCATTGATTTTTTTTTTCTTTAGTAAAGCAACAAAAATTTCAATAGAAGGATGAGCACCTCTATTTGCACTCTGTGGTGCTAAGTAGACAGGGTAAGGAGCACAAAAATGAACATCAGTGTAGACTCAAGAATCCTGTGTTCATGTTTCTATTACCATCTCATTTAGAAACAGAAAATATACACAGCTGATTTATCAACATGTATTATAAGAAGAATCTGAACTCAGAAAAGCTTTACTCTCTTTTCTTTTCACTGTTTCATTTATTGAGAAACTACAGTTTTTACTATATAATAGTAGTAATTGCCACCATTTGTTGAAGAGACTGTCCTTTTTCCATTGGATATTCTTTCCTGCTTTGTTGAAGATTAGTTGATCATAGAGTTGAGGGTCTTTTCTGGATTCTCTATTCTGTTCCATTGATCTATGTGTCTGTTTTTGTGCCAGTACCATACTGTCTTGGAAACTATAGTGATTAATAATTAACAATATTTGTTCTTTTAATTCATGAGCATGGAATGTTTTTCCATTCTTCCATTTCTTTGTGTCTTTCTCAATTTCTTTTATAAGGGTTCTACATTTTTCTGAGTACAAATCCTTTGCCTCTTTGGTTAGGTTTATTCCTAGGTATCTTATGGCTTTGGATGCAGTTATAAATGGGACCTCTCCTTAATTTCTCTTCCTTCTGTCTCATTGCAACTGTATAGAAATGCAACTGATTTCTGTGCATTGATTTTATATACTCCCAGTTTGCTGAATTCCTGTGAGTTCAAGCAGTTTGGGGCTGGAGTCTGGGTTTTCCACATAGAGAATCATGTTATCTATAAAAAGTAACAGTTTGTCTTCTCTTCTGATTCAGATGCCTTTTACTTCTTTTTGTTGTCTGATCGCTGAGGTTTGGACTTCTTGTACTATGCTCAACAGCAGTGGTGATAGTGGACATCCCTGCCATGTTCCCAACCTAAGGCCAAAAACTCTCAGTTATTCCCCACTGAGAATAATATTCGCTGTGGGCTTTTCATATATGGCTTTTATGATTTTGAGGTATGTTTCCTCTTTCCCTACACAGTGAAGAGTTTTAATCAAGAAAGGATGCTGGATTTTGTCAAATGCTTTTTCTGCATCTGTTGAAAGGATGATATGGTTCTTATCCCTTCTTTTATTTATGTAGTGTATCACATTGATTGATTTGCAGATGTTGGACCAACTTTGCAGCTTAGAAATAAATTCCATTTGGTTGTAGTGAAAAATCCTTTTAAGGTATTGCTGCATCCTATGTGATAGTTTTTTGGTGAGAATTTTTGCATCCATGTTCATCAGGGATATTGGTCTGTAATTCTCCCTTTTGGTGGGTCTTTGTCTGGTTTTAGGATCAAGGTAATGCTGGCCTCATAGAAAAAGTTTGGAAGGTTTCCTTCCATTTCTATTTTTTTTTTGAAACAGCTTCAGAAGAATAGTTATTAATTCTTCTTTAAATGTTTGGTAGAATTCTTCTGAGAAGCCATCAGGCCAAAGGATCTTGTTTGTTGGGAGATTTTTGATTACTGCTTCAATTTCCTTACTGATTATGGGTATGTTCTGGTGTTCTATTTCTTCCCTCGTTCAGTTTTGGTAGTTTATAGGTCTCCAGGAATGCAACCATTCTTCAAGATTGCCTATTTGTTGGCATATTGTTGCTCATAATATGTTCTTATAATTGTATTTCTTTGGTGTTGGTTGTAATCTCTCATCTTTCATTCGTGATTTTATTTATTTGGGTCTTTTTTTCTTTTTGATAAGTCTAGCCAGGAGTTTATCAATCTTATTAATTTTTTGCAAAAGGCAAGCTCCAGTTTTGTTGATTTGTTCTACTATTCTTTTCTTTTTGTATTTCATTGATTTCTGCTCTAATCTTTATTATTTCTCTTCTCCTGCTAGGGTTAGGCTTTATTTGCTATTCTTTCTCAGCTCCTATAGGTGTAAGGTTAGGTTGTGTATTTGAGACCTTTCTGGTTTCTCGAGAAAAACTTGTATTGTTATATACTTCCATCTTAGGACTGCCTCTGGTGCATGCCAAAATTTTGAACAGTGGTGTTTCCATTTTCATTTGTTGCCATGACTTTTTAAAATTTGTCTTTAATTTCCTCATTGCCCATTCATTCTCCAGTGGGATACTCTTCAACCTCCATGTTCTTTCCAAATTTCCTCTTATGATTGAGTTCAAGTTTCAAAGCATTGTGATCTGAAAATATGCAGATTTGTGACCCTGATTTGTGACCCATTGTGTGATCTATTCTGGAGAATGCTCCATATGCTCTTGAGAAGAATGTGTATTCTGCTGCTTTAGGATGAAATGTTCTGAATATATCTGTGAAGGCCATTTGGTCCAGTGTGTCATTAAAAGCCCTTATTTCCTTGTTGATCTTCTGTTTAGATGATTTGTCCATTGCAGCAAGGGGAGTGTTAAAGTTCCCTACTATTACTTTATTATTATCAATGTGTTTCTGTAACTTTGTTATTAATTGGCTTATATAATTGGCTGCTCCCATGTTAGGGGCATAAATATTTACTATTGTTAGATCTTATTGGATAGACCCTCTAATTATAATATAGTGTCCTTCCTCATCTCTTATTACAGTCTTTGGTTTAAAATCTAATTTATGATATAAGAATTGCCACTCCAGCTTTCTTTTGATGTCCATTAGCATGATAAGTGGTTTTCTACCCCCTCAGTTTAAATCTGGAAGTGTCTTTGGTTCTAAAATAAGTCTCTTAAAGACAGCATATCAATTGATCTTGCTTTTTTATCCAGTCTGTTACCCTGTGTCTTTTGATGGGGGCATTTAGCCCATTAACATTCAGAGTAACTATTGAAAGATATGAATTTAGCTGTAAATTACAGGTAAATACAGGTAAAACCATTGTATTACCTGTAAAGTGACTGCTACTGTATATTGTCTCTGTTCCTTTATGGTCTATGTTACTTTTGGGCTCTCTCTTTACTTAGAGGATCTCTTTTAATATTTCATATAGGGCTGGTTTGGTGACCACAAATTCTTTTAGTTTCTGTTTGTCCTGTAAGCTTTTTATCACTACTTCTATTTTAAATGACATCCTAGAAGGATAAAATATTCATGGTTGCATATTTTTTCTCATTTGGGATCCTGAATATATCATGCTAGTCCTTTCTGGCTTGCCAGGTCTCTGTGGATAGACCTGCTGCCAATCTAATGTTTCTACCCTTTGAGGTTACAGATCTCTTGTCCTGAGCTGCTTTCAGGACTTTCTCCTTATCTCTGAGATTTGCAAGTTTCACTATTTTATGTTAGGGTGTTGATCTATTTTTACTGATTTTGAGGGGGATTCTCTGTGCCTCCTGGGATTTTTTTTTTTAAGATTTTATTTATTTATTTGACAGAGAGATCACAAGTAGGCAGAGAGGCAGGCAGAGAGAGGGGGGAAGCAGGCTCCCTGCTGGGCAGAGAGCCTGATGTGGGGCTCAATCCCAGGACCCTGGGATCATAACCTGAGAAGAAGGCAGAGGCTTTAACCCACTGAGCCACTCAGGCGCCCCCCTCCTGGGATTTTGATGCCTCTTTCCTTCCCCAGATTAGGGAAGTTCTCCACTATAATTTGCTATATCCCTTCTTCCCCTCTCTTTGCTTCTTCTGGAATCCCAATTATTCTAATATTGTTTCACTTTATCATATCACTTACCTCTCAAATTCTCCCCTTGTGATCCAGTAGTTGTTTATGTTTCTTTTTCTCAGGTTCTTTATTCTCCATCATTTGACCTCCAAATCACTGATTCTCCCTTCAGCCTCATTTATCCCAACAGAGCCTCCATTTTTAATTGCATCTCTTTATTGGACTTTTGATTTTGAATTTGTTAGATTTTAGTTCTTTTATTTCTCCAGAAAAGAATTCTCTAGTATCTTCTACACTTTTTTCAAGTCCAGCTAGTATCTTTATAATCATTACTCTGAATTCTAATTCTGACATCTTACTTATGTCCATGCTGATTCAGTCCCTGGCAGTCTTTTTTGAGGTGAGTTTTTCTGTCTTGTCATTCTGTACAGAGAAGAATAGATGAACAAGAGAACAAAATACTAAAATGACAATAGCAACCCCAGAGAAAAGTGCACTAAACAAATCAGAAGAGACCCTGAAATGGTGGGGGCGGGGAGGGGAAGGAGAAAAAAGAAAAGAAAAAAAAAAAGAGTATATAATCAGGCAAGTGATTAGAATACAGCAATACAGTGGATTCTGCATGTATTTTGGTCTGTTTTTTAGAAAACTAGATCCCAAAATTGTAAAGAAAGAAAAACTTATATATGTACCAAAATAAAATTAAATACAATGAAAGGATAGAATGTAACTGTAAAGATGAAAATTTAAAAAGACTTAAATGAAACAAAAAAAAAAGGAAAAACAGAGAATATGATCAGACAGGTGAATAGAAGAGAGCCATATACTAGACTTTTGGTGTATTTTGGTCTGTTAGAAGAAACTGCAACCCAAAATTTTAAAGAAAGAAAAAAATATATATATACATATATATATATATATAGAGAGAGAGAGAGAGAGAGAGAAAGAAGAAAATATATATATATTACATATATATGTGTGTATAATATAATGATTAAATGTAATGAAAGTATAAAATGTAACCATGAAAATGAAAATTTAAAAAGATTTTATGAAAGAGTTGATAAAATAAGAAATTGGTTGAAAAAGGAATGAAAAAAATTAATAAAAAAATTAAAGTTGAAAGACTAAAGAATTATGAGGAAAAAGGCATGAATTCTATGTGCTGTATTCCCCTAGCACCATAGTTTTGCAGTTCTTATTGATGGGTAAACTTGGTAATGGGTGGATGTTCTTGCTGATCTTCTGGGAGAGGGGCCCGTTGCATTGATTTTCAAGTTTATTTGCCCCAGGCTTAATTGCACTGCCTTTGCCAGGGGGCCTGAGTAAGTCATTTGCTTCAGTTTGCTCTAGGTGGCTTTTGTTTCCCTGAAGGCTTTCCATACAGCTTTAGAGGATAAGAATGAAAATGGTGGGCTTCCAATCCCCAGCTCCAGACCCAAAAGCCCAGGGCCCCACTCCTCAGTGAGCCATCAGAGAAAAGTCAGTTACTCCTGTCTCCCTGGTCTCTGGCCACACTCCACACTCATCCTCCCTGAGACTGAGCATTTCTATCTCAGACATGTGATCCCATTTGGAGTCTCCAAACCCTGCAAACTCCTGTGGCATGCATTTCACTGGTCTTTCCCATTCTCAGAAGCTGCCTCAAATATACAACTTTGAGATACGAATGTGATGTTGAGACTTTCTGGATGGTACATATGACTAAACCCAGTGACAGTTTCTATTTAAACTTTTGCAAAGTTTGGCAGGCAGGTACAGAGATCTTACTGCCACAAAGACAAAACTTTTAAGTTCTTTGCTTATTAAAATTGCCACTTACCAATCTGAAGGGGTCTGCCTCTTTCTTTGGTCTCTCCTTGTCCCCTGTGTATGGGGACCATTTGCAAACCAACACTTGGTGAGCCAGGCAGGACATTGAAGAAGTGTGTCTTAGAAAGGGGGACAGGGAAATCCCAAATCAGCAGTCGAACTCTGTGCTTGTATGTTAGATGTTTGTGGACCATGTGACAGCATGAGGGGGAGGTCATCCTGAAAAATGCCAGCTGATCTAAAGTGCCTGTTTGTGAAACTGTCCATAGACCACTGTGGCAAAAAAGAGACAAATGGCTATCACAGTGAGCAATTCAGCTGGTCAATAATTTTCAACTAGAAGCAGAAATCTAAGTTAATATGTTAAAAGAAGAGCTAAGATTGGGCACAGTTGGGTGTCTTACTATTCTTCTAGCCCCTGGGCTGGCAGGATGGGTGGGAGAGCAAGATAATCATTGAGAGAACTCAACATGCCATTTTGTGAAAACTGAAAGGCACAAAATACCTTAGATCAAGATCTTGGTGTTTTTGACAAAATCTGATTAGGATGCTAAAAGGTGAATTCTCCTAAAAAGTAATAAGAAGGAAAAAAAGAGGAGAATGTTGTGATGATGAATGAGGAAAAGGACAAAATGCCTAAGTCCTTTGACCCCTAATACAAAGGAAACATTTAGATAACAATTACTCCAAATAGGGGGAGATGTACCTTCTCTCCCCTTCTTTGAAGTTGTAATCTTACTATGTCTTTGAAATGTAAACATCTGGGAAATAACCAAAACATTGCCCAAAGAAACTGAAGGGAAAAAAGAGGGGGTGGAGGCCTTTTGAAAATACAGAACTGCTGTAGTTCCTCTTCTCCCTATCCAGTCTCCCTAAGAAAACAAATACCAGTAAAAAACTTTAGTCACGTAAGTGAGTACCTGACACATGGCTAAGGTTTTGAAATGAAAGCTTTGGGATTTCTGCTTGTCTGTCTGTATATTTATGCATGTCTTTGGATGCATGTTGTGTGCACATGATGTTTTCTACTTTTGAAGTGTATTGCCAAAATTGATTTGTAAATGAGCTAAGGTTTTTTATAAAACAGCTAGAAATAGTAAGGGTGAAAGAAAATGCCTCTATCTGAAAAGTAGGTCTAAAAAAAAAGAATTTTTTTTTTGTATCTTTTGAATAAGGAACACTGTGAAGGACATGTTTTTATTTGTTTTTGTGAGTTTTTATTTTTTGTTTTTTTGGTAAAGGAAAAAAGAAATTTTGCTCTAAAATAAAATGATTGTTCCAAGATTTAAAAAATAATAATATTACAAAACTAAATAGATATAGAAAGTTACAGAAAATTAATGGAAAATGAATATTGAGCAAGAAATTTTGAGTAGTAAAGACTGAAATGGGTTAAGTTAAAAAGGAAAAAAAAAAGGAGAATTTTACATATCAAAAGCACAGTAATGCAAAATTAAAATTTGGTTTTCTTTCTGTCAAAAAGACAAAGGGGTGCCTGGGTGGCTCAGTCCTTAAGCATCTGCCTTTCGGTCAGGTCATGATCCCAGGGTCCTGGGATCTAGCCCTGCATCAGGCTCCTTGCTCTGTGGGAAGCCTGCTTCTCTCTCTCTACCACTCCTCCTACTTCTGTTCCCTCTCTCCCTATTATATCTCGCGGTCAAATAAATAAATAAAATCTAAAAAAAAAAAAGGCAAAATTTTCTTAGATTATTTGTCTCCTCTTAATAAGTGAAGAGGCTGCTTTTAGGCAACCAACTTGAGCAGTGCAACTCTGATTAAGGTATAAGGGTTCACAGTAACGCCCAGGCTGAATAGCAAGAGGCCCTAGTTTACCAATGGGTTACCTACACAGGAGCATAGATAACAAAGATGGAAAATCCCATAAATTCCCATACCTTCTCACTTCCCTCCTTAAACTAAAGTCTCCCCATTCTAGCTTAATGGCAGAGAGTCTCTGCTTTGCTGCCCTCCCCACAGCTCCCTTATGTAGCAGTCCAGAAACTTCTATCTCCTCTGTTTTGCCTCAGGTGAATTCTTCCACTGCCCCACTGGCCTCCACCCAATTGGGCTGCCCCACATTTGGTGGTCCCCTATCCAAACTGCAAACAACAGGTTTTCTTTACCTTAATGTAATTTGCTTAGAAAACAAAGATCCTGCATTATGTCTTTAACAGATCTTTGATTACTTTAAAAAGAAAAGAAAAGAAAAGAACCTGTGTTTTCTCTATTCAAAGACCTAAGTTCTTAACAACCATGTTACTTTTTGTATTTGTTTATTTCATAAGGAGTATTATCAAATAAGAAATGATGCTAAATTTTTTAGGGTATATTTATATGAAATTCCTAAAAATCTGATCTGTCCTGGTACAGGGTTGTCACATAATTAACCAAATTCCCTTCTCAACTGCATTATAATGAACTCTCATCAGACCTTTAACCATAACCATTTTAAGTCTTTTGTCATTTACAGATAATTATTATTTTACTCTGGTACTTTGGCCAGAAGTGTTCCTACAAAAGTGTTTCATTTTCAATAAAATATGTTAAAAACACTTTGGCAGGGGTGCCCGAGTGGTTCAGTGGGTTAAAGCCTCTGTCTTCAGCTCAGGTCATGATCTCAGGGTCCTGGAATCGAGCCCCACATTGGGCTCTCTGCTTAGCGAGGAGCCTGCTTCCCTTCCTCTCTCTCTGCCTACCTCTCTGCCTACTTGTGATTTCTGTCTGTCAAATAAATAAATAAATCTTAAAAAAACAAAACAAAACAAAACAACACTTTGGCAAGTACAGGTTTCTGATAACTAAGATTAATTTGTCTTCACATGGGAGGTATAATAATAAGCCATTCAAGAGCTTCCACAAGTTCATCTTCATAGTCCCACAGTATATCATAGAATGGTAGCCCAAGGTCTGTCCCAGTTGTCCTTCTCACATCTGTAAAATGGGCCCATTCACTGATGATATAATGCTGACATTTGAAGACTCGGCTCTGCAGCAGGACACTCTGTAGGCTTTGTTGGAATATTTGTGAGGGAGAAGATGGGTGGTGAACCCACAGAAAATTTATGGCCCAGGCACTGCCATAAAATTCTGGGAGCTGTTTGGTTGAGTAAGAAGCAATGTTTGTCTCAGAAATTATCTTTGATAAGATGCAAGTTTAACCAATCCCTAAAAATGTAAAGGAGATAATAAGCCTTTGGAGGATCTGGGGTATTTAGAAAACATTTATTCCCTACCTGGTACAGTGCTTCTTCTATCCCTTATGCTGCATGGTAAAGAAAGAATAACTGTGGGACTGTGGGTCAGAGCAAGAAACTATGTTTGAGAAGGCAAAAAAAAAAAAAAAAAAAAAACTAATGAAGCAGACTAAAGCTTGGGGCATCTCCTGAACAGGGCTACCATTTGAGTTAAGGGTGTGTGACTCTGGAAGGCATGGGTCAGACACTGTGGCAGAGATGACAAAAAGCAGGATGCCCCTAAGATTTTGGCCCCAGCTCTGGAAGGGGGGTATAAACTCAATATATCCTCATAGAGCAACAGTTTCTAACTGCACACAATGCCCTTCAGAAAGAAGTGAACCACAACTGCTAATGGGCTGAACTCAGAAGGTTTGGCTGGTGATCACTCAGGAGCTCTGGCCATTAACTCTTTGCACTGACAGCTGGGTTGTTCTAAAGAGAGTACCCCTACAGCTTGGACATTGGGAAGCTGAGATGATTTGTGAGTGGACCCTTGTGGGGTCACGACGTGTGGAGGGACATTTGGGTTTGCTTATAAAAGTTTGAGGCATTCCTCACTGTCTTCCACATCCTGGTTATAAAGCACTGACACTCCCTGGAAATCAAGAAGCCGATGTCCTCAGGTACCAGCTCTAATAACTGACCACCTAGTAAGTACAGCAGATTGGGTAGTGAGAGTGGCCAATATGAAACCAGAATGGGATGGCAGATTGCCAAGGATGCTGGAAGGCCCTTAGAGTACAAGGACTTGGTGAATGCCATAACAGCATATCATATGCTTTAAACAAAACCCAAGACAATTGCCAAAGGAGTCTGGGGCCATCCACCAGAGTTCTCAACTAATGGGAAATTGATTATATTGGCCCCCTTTCTCTTAATGAGCTTTCTAAACTTGCCCGATTTTGTGTGGACACTGCAGCTGGCCTAGTGCAAGTTTGCCCTTTTTGCCCTGCACACAGTGTTGCCACTGTTAAGGGATGAGAAAAGCTGAGTACCATGTACAGATACCCTCATTGAATAGAGAGTTATCAGGGATCACATTCCAAAGGTCATGAGGTGCAACACTTGGCAAAAGAATAGGACATTGAGTGGATGTTCCATTTCCTCTATAACCTGTAAACAGCAGAGTTGGTTGAAAAGAAATATAGAATATTAAAGCGGAGGATTAAATTACTAATAAGTAAAATTACCTTAACCAAGTAGACTAATGTAGTGTCCCAGGCTTTAAGACATTTAAATGATCCACTATTAGGTCCTATTGCCTCAAATGCCAGGCTGAGGACCCCTGCTGAGACACCCAATACTGTAAAGGTATAAAAGTCCCAGGAAACAGCCATTGTCCTACCACCACCATGGATCAATGTGTCATGCTGCTGAGAACACCAAGTCCCATCATGCCTGGGAAAGGACTTATCTCCTGTAATTTACACTGCCAGGATGGGTAAATTACTTCACCCTGGGGTAAGGAGAACTACTCAGTCTCCACTGGAATCTTGTTGTTATTCTAAAAGCTAGACCCATTGAAACACATTATACCTGGCATGGAATATACACCATTAAAAGAGGGAAGGAAGTGGAGGATTTGGTCTGGCATATCCCACACCCAATCCATCTTTTCATGCCTGACAGTGCTGCCTCCTCTAGCCAACATGTGTGGTAAAGACAACCAGGTCAAGTTCTGAAAGCTGCCAACCTCCCTGTCCTCAAGACAAGTGGGCACATTCTGTTTCCCACTAATATGATCTCTGGCTGCTGTCTTTATTCCCCCAGTTGGCCTGAGGATATTATAACCCTTACTAAATTCACCCAGCAAGCTTTGAATGTTAGCCAATAGTCTGTCCTTACGGAACACTGAAATGTCTCTAATGAGAACAACTCTCCTCCAAAATAAAACGGACTTGGACATTACTATTGTCTTGAATTGAGGCATTTGTACCATTATCCAAACAGAATGTTGTGTGTTCATACCTGATAAGTCTGTTAAGGTGGTATCTTTAAAACCACATAAAGATACAAATGCATATCATGAGTGATTTCACCCCACACCTGGGGGACTTAGTAAATCAAAGGTTCAGATCAGAAAGCTCTTGGTGGAAAAAGTTGTCATTAATTTTGGGAACTATTGTCTTAACCTATGATTTCTCTTGCATGTATCTGTATGACTGTTGTGACATCTTTCTTCAGTGTAGCCCATGAGGCACCAAATGAGCCACCTTGATGCTAGTGAAATGCCTTGTTGAATGCTCAGGGCATATGATGAAAGGAAGACTCATGTGGGCTTTTAAGAGCCAGTTATGAGAGGCGAAATATTGGAGGAGGTCATCAAGAAGATATGACTGCCAGTTGACCCTCGGACTGGACCCAGACAATTGGGAGGTCCCTACCCCTCCCCTAGCTTTGGAGTACATGTTCTGATTGTCTGCCCCATTTCTAGAAGCTATCCCCAAATACAGTCTTGAGATAGAAATGTAGTGTGAGAACATCTGGGTGGTATACATGACTAAGCCTTGTTAACACCTCTACTAAAACTTAATATTTGGCAGACAGGTGCAGGGATCTACTCATTTTCCCTTGCTTATTAATATTGCCACCTGCTAATTTGGGGTAGCCTGTTTCTTCAGTCTCTACTTATCCTCTGTATATAGGGCCAACTTGCAAACCAGCAATAGGCCTCTGTTAACAAGGAATCGTAAAAACAAAGAATTATCTGGCCCAAAATGTCTATAGTGTTAAAGTTGCATTAGCATGGTTCAGAATCTATGTGCTACATAAGATGAAATTCTAATATTCTGTTATGATCGTCACTTGAGAGGTGAAAACACAAACTCAGAGATGGTAAGTAGCTTGCTCAAAATCCCGATACCTTTGAGTGGGAGAGTAGGGTCAAATTTAGACCTGCCTGAATCATACCTAGAGCTCTTACCCCTACCGCACAGAGCCGAGCTGCTCATATTCCCTGGGTTAAAGGTTACATTTTTTTTTTCTTTTGTTTGTTTGTAATTTTCAGTGCTTCATAGACTTGTACTTTTGTGAAATCCAAAAGAAAAATAAAAAGGATTTACTTTCAAAATAAATAAAAATAGAAAGAATTCAAAATACAACACCCCCATTCTTACTAGTAGAAACAACAGATAATATTAACCTATTCAAAGGTAAATGCAATTATTTTGAGGCTTACTTTTTACTCTCAATTTCTGTACTTCTAATGTTGCTCACCATTACAAATTTCAGGTACAGGACAAGCTTCAGACCACAATTTCAGTAGCATTGCAATAAAACATATAAAAAATTGTACTACTTTTTAAATTAAGAACAAATTTTAAATATTAGATCAATTACAGTTTTTATTAAAGAAACCTCAGTTTTAGGAGAGCTTAGGCGGCTGGATTGGTTAAGCATCCACCTTTGGCTCAGGTCATGATCCTGGGGTCCTGGGAAGGAGCCTGGCATTTTCCTGCTCAGGGTGGGATCTGCTTCTCCTTCCCTCTCTTCTCTGCCCCTCCCCTCCTCTAGTACTCTTGCTCTCTCTCAAATAAATAAGTAAAATCTTTTAAAAAAAGAAACCTCATTCTTATTTTAGAGCAGTGTCCTTTTATTCACTCAAAAAAGTATTTAAGCCACGAAAAAAAAAAAGAAAAAGTAAGATTTATGTAGATATCAAAATAGAAATTACTGTAAGATCTAAAATGTACAATGTTCAAAACGATGTTTTGGAAGCTGAAATGTTACAAGAGAGAAAAAGGGGATTTGTGAAATACAATTTGCTTAAAAAATGGAACACTCCTGAACAGTTCTCCCAAAGCAGAAACAATTATCTACAGCCATAAAAACAAAGCTAATTTTTAGTTATATTGTGTACAATTTTCTTTTTCATGTTTTTCTACTTAACAACATTAAACCTCAGTTAGCTGTAGTCTCACTGTTCCTTTCTCTTAGAGATTCACTATGTACCCATTAATTTTACTGTCATGGAATGCACATAGCCATTAATCCTGGACAAGATTCAGTGAGAACCGTATACAACATTCACACTGTTCCCTCAGAATTGACAAAACCTCTCAAAATCATCGGCTGGCACTGTCAAAACCATAAAATCAATATTACTTGGGCATATAAAGGTAATTTGATTTTGTGACTATTTTAAAGGATAGAAGACTAGGTTTTATGATGGATGATCATTATGGAATGAATTTTGTCATTCCCCCCACCCAAATTCATATGTTAAAGTACTAATCCCTTGCACCCTAGATGTGACTCTATTTAGATATAGGGCCTTCAAAGAGGTACTAAGGTAAAATGAGGTCACAACAGTGAGATGTGATGCAATATGACTGATGTCCTTGAAGGAAGAGATTAGGACACATATGTTTGGGCACAGAGAAAAGACATGCTAAGTCATAGCAAGAAAGCAATCCAATGAGAGAGGCCTCAGGAGAAACCATACTTTCCCAACACCTTGATTTTGGACTTCTAGCTTCTAGAAATGTGGGAAAATAAGTATTTGTATTTAAGCCACCCAACCTATGGTATTTTGTTATGGCAGCCATAGCAAACTAATACGGTGATTTAAATTTTTGAGCAAATGATAAAGAAAAAAATATCACTCAAGTTACTTGTCCCTTTATATTAGGAAAACACTGACAATGGCTTAAAACCTGGTCTTGGGTATTATCAAAGAAGGCTACTAAAGGGGTGCCTCGGTGGCTCAGACAGGTTGAGTGCCTGACTCCTCATTTCAGCTCAGATCATGATCTCAGGGTCCTGGAATCGAGCCCAATGCTGGGCTTCACTCTCAGTGTGGAATCTGCTTGAGATTCTTTCTCACCCTCTGCTCCTCCCCCACGTTCATTTTCGCTCTCTCTCTAAAATAAGCACATTTAAAAAAAAAAGACTACTAAATACACACACACACAAATAGAAGCAAATAACTAAATATTAATTAAAGTCAAAATATTCTTTAAACATTAGAATATTAAATATATTTTATTTTATTTTGTTCTTTTTTTTATTTTTTAATCTTTTTAAATTTTTACTTACCTTTTAAAGATAGCACAACCAGGGGAATGGAAGAGGGAGAAGCAGGCTTCCCGCTGAGCAAGGAGCTGGATGTGGATCATGACCTGAGCCAAAAGCAGACATTAAACGACTGAGCCACCCAGGTGGCCCTGTTCTTTTTTTTTCTTTTTTTTTTTTAAAGATTCTTTTTATTTATTTGACAGAGAGAGAGAGAGAGAGGGAACACAAGCAGGAGCAGAGGGAGAGGGAGAAGCAGGCTTCCTGCTGAGCAGGGAGCCAGATGCAGGGCTAGATCCCAGGACCCTGGCATCATGATCTGAGCTGAAGGCAGACGCTTAACTGCTGAGCCACCCAGGAACCACTAATTAGATTTTAAAGTGCACTGTCAACATGAATCACCTCACTAGTGCTTTAAATAATCCTAATTGGGAAATCATTAAATCCAAACAAGCATTCAACAAAATTCAAATGAAACATGTAAATAATGTGAATAGGAATTATGGCAAGGAAAAATTTGCCTGAATAAAAATCAGCAGTGTGAACTACTGGAATTGTGTGGTTTTATGAAACATTCAAAGATAACTGACAAAACTATAACTGACTAAAATTGGATATGTTAAAATAATCCATCATCAATTTAATCCACTGATTTAAAAAATATATATAGTCTTCATATTTGTTTCGCAGTGAGTGTTTTTTTTTGTTTTTTAAATTTGTTTTCTGAATTTAACTCCCTGCAGTTAAATTTGATAAGCCACTCTCTATGAGCAAATTCCATTTTGGAAACAGGTTTTAATATAAAATTATATTTCTACTGATGAAATACATAACTTAATGAAATATCAGAAGTAGTAGTATTCACAATTTGAAAAATGTTTGTTGAGTAAAAAGTAGTGGAAAACTAGTATATTCTGGATATAAAAGGGAAAAAAGGTAAAAAATAGAGGAAGAGAAACTTATCTATACTGATGACTCCATAGACAAGTGTTTTCATTAATTGAATTTTCTTAATTTAATATTCTTATGTTGCAAATGGAGGAAGAATACATTTTAGTGTGAACTTAATTTTCTCAGCAAAAAGCATGTTTTTTGTTGTCTCAGAACAACAACAACAAAAAACACATGTAATCTAATATGGCACCTGTAAAGAAATGACTCTTCTTTTTTGGAACAAAGCTAGAAAGATAAAACATTAAAGCCATTCAAACATCACAACTTTTCATTTCACTGCCTACACTATCCTTCAGTTCCTCTTCTTTGAAACATTTTAATTGAGTCAACATCTAATTATTACCCTGGCATTTTCTTAAGAATAAGAATTTGTTAACTCATCTACACCAACAAGAAATATACCAGTTTTATAATGTCCTTACTTTGCTCTAAGTATATTTTAGGCACTGCTAGATAAACACCAAAAAATTCCAGAACTGCAGAACTAAGACTGTCAGGCTCAGTATCTTCCCTGTATGATACTGCAGTCTCATACAATACCAGGCTGATTTTATGCAATAGAGCTATTATTTTTACAAGACAAATTATTTGCAGGGTGCCTGAATGGCTCAGTCAGTAGAGTATGTGACTCTTGATCTCAGAGTTGTGAGTTCAAGCACCACGTATGGAGTAGAGATTACTTTAGAAAAATTAAAAAAAAATGATTTGTTTCAATACAGCAACTTTTCTCCTATCAAATGGCTTTCAGTCCTCATCTTTAATGACACAATGTTCATAAAGGAAATTTTTGTGAGCAATTAACAATGGCTAGAGTTCACATGCTCAGAAAACCCAAATGGAAGACACCTGTTTCAGTATGAATTTTGTAAGATGCATTTCTGATTTCAATTTTTCTCCCTGACTTGCTCTTATTTTGTTTCTGGATTAATATTATGAGATTTGAGCATTCACTTTTTGGAACCATATCATAGTATATTAGCAGTAGCACTAGTTAAATTGTAAATACTTTTTCTAAGGCAATGAGGCACAATGCAAAATAATTAGAAGATTCATTTATAATAGCTTTGAGTTTCTGCTCTGCTAAAGACTAACTAAAACAATCATTTTAAGTTATTTAAATAGATATTCCAGGGGGTTCCAACTAATGCTGTCAGTTGATTCCATAGAGTTACAGTGAGCCTAAGAGTATGTATTTAAAAAACAAATCTCAACATTAGTTATTGACTAGGCAGAGATAAGTTTCCTGGGGTCACATCATAAATTTTGGAATGATTTCAGCTTTTTGCATTGTGGGTAGGCTTAAGTGGTGAAAAGCTTGAATCTTATTTTCTATACTGATCCAGGATATGCAGCGAGACTTTCATTCTCTGCCCCCCTTTCTACTTTAATATGGCCCTTTTATTTTTTGTCATATATATGTCATATATATATGATATACGTATGTCATATATATGATATATATGTATATATATATATATCAGTTCATTTAACACACATGCATACACACTCTCTCTCTCTTTATCTCTCTCTCTCTCTCTCTCTCTCTCTCTCTATATATATATATAAATATATAGGATTTTCCTTTTCCTGGCCCAAACTAACTCATACCATCTATATTCTTGATTCTGCTACACTTCCTCATCCCCCAGAAAGATATTCATTAATCAATCTGTCTCACTTATATCTAGAATTTCTGTGCCTTCATGTTTTTATATTAATTTTTCTAGTTATGTATTCATTCATTCATTGAATACTTTTTGAGCACTAACTATGTGCTAAGCACAGTCAGGCACTAGAGATGCAATGATTACAAGGACAGATAGGATCTCTGTTTTTATGTTCTAGTGTGTGTGGGTCTACGGACAAGTAAATAAGCAGATTCAAAGTGTGGTGTTTGGAACAGCAAGCATCGACATCATATGGGAGGATGTTGGAAAGGCAGAATCTCTGGCCCTACCATAGACTTCCAAAAATCCATATCTGATTAGATCCACCAGCAATGTGTGGGTACATAGAAGCTTGAGAAGCACTGCCATGGAGAAAATTAAGGGTCTTAACTAAATTTCATAAATATTCATAGGCCTTTGTTATCTAGGATAAATTTATTTTTTTCTGGAAGCCATGCTCCCATCAAACCAGATTTCTCAATTCAAACCTTTTCCCCATTTCCCCAGTTTATGCTTCCATCAACAATACTCTTCATCCTTTCTTGAAGTACACTTTTTTTTTTTTGCATATTTTATTTTTCCATGTTTGTCTCTAAATCTGGTCTGTATTGGTCAATGTCCCTCTTAAATAATACTAGTAGCAATAGGAATAATAATGTCCAGAAACTTTGGTTGAGCACATCCTGTGTGTCAAGCATTCTTTTAAAAGCTCCATATTTATCAGTTCATTTAATACACACAACACTGTTTTAGGAGGGTACTATTATCATCCTTGTTTTGCAGATGAGGAACTGAGGCACAGAGAGGTTTAATACTAACTACCTCATTACAAAGTCTTTCTCTATTCTCTTAGTGGGATACAAATCATTTTTCCACTCTGTGCCTGTCTTAAAGAACTTGTTACTCCATATTTCTCTCATTACACTTCTGCTACACATTAATCTCTCCTCATAAGACAAAACTCTCCTTCAAGACTTAAATATCTTACATCCATGAAGAAATACTTCCACTGGATTGACAGCATTTTGAGTGTTCAAATGGCAACATTGTGGCAGCAATGAATTAGATGTTGCTTTAGAAATTGTTTCAGTTTGTTTTCTATTCCTTAGAATGAAATTTCATATCAATATCAACCTGTTGCTTTCACTTATTTTTCTCACTCATTAATGCTTTTTTCCATATCACTTTACCTTACCTTTTTACAAAATTCAATTAAAATAAATTATCCCACACTTTGTGTGGTTGAGTTGTTTGAAAGATTGTAATCCAATAATATAATAATGCCCTAAAGAATGTAACTCAATAAGGTGCTCAAAATCTAATAGCGTAAACACATTCCAAGAAATTACTGTGTGTATAATTATTGAGAAGGTAGTGTCAGGTACAGTGTACAGCATGGCTTAGGAGAAAGAGTGATGACATCTAGTGATGACTTTCCAGAAGAAAGATGGAGCAAATCCTGAAAGTCTATGAAGATGTTATTTTAAGGCAGAATATGAAAGCTGACTGTGTCTGTACATGCAAACAGGTGTATGAAAGGAAGAATAACAGAATATATCAAATTATGCATAGATAGAATTATGTAATAACCTGTGATCTCAGGAAATTCAGAGATTATACTATTGCTACAGGTATATTTGTTAGTGGACAAGGACATCAGGTAATGAACATGTCCATAGAGAACAGATAATAAAGAACCCAAAACCTGGAGCCCATACAGTTCAAGTTTTTTTGATGTAATCAGTTTTGGCCAATATTTACGTATTTGATACAATTTTCCATTTACATAAATTTATTTATTTATGTAAACTCCAGTTGAAAATCTAGTGACACCCTATCAAAAGGAAATTTCATATTAGAGACATGAAGTGAACCTTAGGATGTTTTCATCACCATTCCATGCTTTTCTAAAACAAGGACAAATTTTTATTTTATTTTTGAGTATGGGTCAGCAGATGAATTCCTAAAAGCCATCTCAAACTGTTCATGAGGATAATGTGTTATCATTAATGAACCCATGGCTCATTGAATATCCTGGTAACAGAGTAAATTTAAATAATCTTTTAATTTAAAAGTTTTAACTTTTCCAGGTTGTGTACAATAATCGAAATAATGAACATGAGATTCCATATATAGAAGTCGTGAAAGCTGTAGAGCAATGTTTCTGTAATTTCTGTGACTATAAAAATATTTATAAAATAGTATTATATGAATGCTTCTATTGTTTGACCATGTTTCAGAATTATAAACTATTTCCTCCTTTATTTTTATTTTTCTCTGGTCAAATGTTATAAAAATATATGAAATCATTGGGTGAAATATATTTCTATAAAGGTAGCATAATTAACAATTTGATCAGTAACAGGTCAGTAAACAACAGTAAATTACTCAAATTATTATCAATTTCAAGGAAGATAAAAACACAATGCCCTTGAACAATTATAACTTATATTCTAACAAATATAAATTATATTCAAATTCACTTTATAGGGATAGGAATATTTTCATGGAATAATATAACTATGTGAGTTTAGTTTATAGCAAAACAGTTTATAAAATACTTGATATAATGTTTTGTATACCATTGGTAGACAACTTGGTGTATATATTTTTGTGGTGGTCATTAACATTTGAGTATTAACATTTGGGTCAACTGTGCCTGTTGGAAAGCTACTATTCTTTTTCCTTTATCCTGAGTTATCTCATATGTATCCATAGGAGTGAGAGGATAAAAGCAAATGACCCAAGTGTTATGAAAAAAGAGTCATTTATTATTTTGAAAAATGAATCTCATCCTAAGAAAAAAGACCTGGCCATCTTACCAATGAAAAACACAATAATAAAATATAAAGTATAACAATGTCACATGTAAAAGGAGCCTGAAAAATATAATATATACATATTTATATATTTTGAAAATATATTATCACTTTAAACTTGGAGTAATAATTCATTGGACAAAAAATATCAAAAAAGAAGATAATAGCTCTCTGATTAAACCATATTAAATATATAAAAATTTAGTACATTTTAAAAAGTAGATTTTCAACTCTAGATATCTAGGGAAGACCTAGATTTTGGATGGTTCAGTTTTATGTACATATTTTATTTAGAATTTATATTAAAACACTTCACACTGATATAAAGTATAATTTTGACATTAAATTGAATCCACAATATTGTGGAAGTTTGGATGCAAGCTCATTAAATATGACATTATTTCCTTTGTCCAGAGTTTCTTTTTCTTATTCCGCTGACAATATATATATTTCATATTGATAATTGCCTCTAAATCCCAATGATTAAATTTCATCATCCACAGTTATGTTTAGGGAAAATGTTTAATTAAAGATCAGCCTTAAGCTCTATCCAGAGTATTAGTTAGATATATGTCAAGGCTCAGACTTTTGATATTCAGTCAATACTAGTTTATTCAGGATTATTAAAATCTTTGATATAAACATTTGGTAGGCTTATTTGCTTTTTAGTAGACTTTATTGAAATTTAGTGAGAAAACAATCATATTCTCTTCATATTTTCTGGATTTGCTCCCAGATAATAAAAACATATTTTAGTTTTGTACATTTTATAATATTTCTACTTTACTCTTTAAAAGAGAGGCATAAAACTTGAAACTTCTTTTCTTCCAGAAGACTCAGGCTGGAATCTTTCCTTTGGTATCTGCACATGTTCTAGCCTTCTCTCCTGGTTCAAAGGCAGGCAGTTTTGCCTCTCCCCTTTCTTCAAGTAAAGTCGAATTGTAATATATAGGCTTATTTTTTGAGCTCATGGTACCTCAGAATAAAACATGCACATGGGTAATGGGAACAAAAGCATCAAGCAGAAAGGCAGAAGTCTAGATTTAGTGTGGAATAGAAAAAAGGAAAACAGGAGTTAGGTAATAATTCGAGAAAATTCAACTAATGCTGGGTTTACCCTCCATTTTATCATCAAGGTCAGCACTTTTTCTGTAGAACACCCCATGGTGAATAGGCTTTGTGGGACTAGCTTTAGTAATTATGTGTATGACTCCATAATTTCCCAATCATTTAATAAATAAATACATATTGAGCATTAAACATGCTATAAGCATGAAGTATTCTTTCTTTTCTTCAAAGAGTTTGCAATTAAGTAAAGGGAAGAAAAGACCAATTGTCACCAATCAACAGTGAAATTGTAACATGACTTCAGACACTCAGTTAAGTGTCCTCTGCATATGTTAGTCCATCGGGCAGTGTGGGGTGAGGGAGGAAAGAGAGACTGGACTAAGGAGTAGAGTCCTGATGCCATGCCTCAGATCCCCATGTTACAGGGTCCCCAAGGCAAGCAGGATAATGGGGGTCCCAAATAGATAGCACATTCATGAAAAAAGCAATGCATCATAGCTACTAAGAACATGGACCCTGGAGCAAAAACTGCCAGGGTTCAAATCACAGCACTGCTACTGTCAGGGGCAAACTGCTCCATTCTTTCTCCTTCAGTGTTCTCATTTGTAAAATAAGACTAATTATGGCCTGTGTAATGGGGTTATGGTAAGGACAGAATGTGTTGGTATTTATAAACCTTGGAACAGTGCAGGTGCTTAATAGCTCTAAAATTTCCCATTATTATTTCTATTATTATTATTATTACCATTGCCATTGTTATTAATCTATAAGGATACTAATCTGCTTTAAGCCCTTGGTATATTGGTAGAGTTCAGGAAATTTAATTCATTTTCTTCTGCATCTTTGTTTTTATTTTCAATTAATATTTTTACATGTATGTGGAAGGATCATTTACATGGTGATATTTTTAAAATATTTTATTTATTTATTTGACAGAGAGAGAGAGAGAGATCACAAGTAGGGAGAGAGGCAGGCAGAGAGAGAGGGAGAAGTAGGCTCACTGCTGAGCAGATAGCCCAAGTGGGGCTTGATTCCAGGACCCTGAGATCATGACCTGAGCAAAAGGCAGAGGCTTAACCCACTGAGCCACCCAGGGACCCCTACATGGTGATTTTTAATGTATAATGTATACGTATTATTTTTCTTTGTTTTCTATTAGAAAGAAAGAGATAGTGAGAGAGGGAGGAAGGAGAAGAGGGAGAGGGAAAAAGAGTGAGAGAATAGAGCAGGTTTGGGGCATATTAAGAGAGTCAGACATGCTGATCTTGTATTTCCCTCTACCCTCCCTGCTAAAAAAAATGATTTCCTAACTACTAGCTAACAAATTCTGCATGTAAATGCTTGACAATCCCTTCCAGGATAGTTCTTTACAAAAAGAACTGCTGCTTTTGCAATTCTGATAATAACTAAAGTAACTATTACTTGATAAGATTTATTTTCAAGAAAAAAATACCATTTTGCATTAATATAGTTAATTTTACCACTTATGGAATTTATTTTATTTATTTTTTTAAAGATTTTATTTATTCATTTGTGAGAGAGAGAGACAGAAAGTGCACAAACAAGGGGAGAGGCAGAGGGAGAAGCAGACTCCCCACTGAGCTGGGAGCCCAATGTGGGGCTTAATCCCAGGACCTGGAGATCATGTCAAAAATGGAAGGCAGATGCCTAACCTTCTGAGCCACCCAGGCACCCCTACCACTTATGGAATTTATATACCTATAACTATATACAATGCAGAAATAGTCCTACCATTATAATGAGTAGTAATGGTAATAATTTAATAATAACTGTTATTATTTGGTTAGAGTTTATTTTTTTATCCATTTTTATTTGGCTAGATTTTAAAGCTTATACATTCTGTATAGTCTGATAAATATATCTCATAAAATAATATATACATTTTTCTTTCTTTCCTTAAAAAAATGTCCTCTCAATAAGCAAAAGAAGTCTTATATTTTTTAAATATCAAAATTTTGATTCAGAGGTTCTTCCTATACATGAATTTCCTTTTTTTTTTAATTTTTAAAGATTTTTTATTTATCTATTTGACAGACAGATCACAAGTAGGCAGAGAGGCAGGCAGAGAGAGAGAGAGGGGAGGAAGCAGGCTCCCTGCTGAGCAGAGAGCCCGATGTGGGGCTCAGTGACTGAGCTGAAGGCAGAGGCTTTAACCCACTGAGCTACCCAGGTGCCCCATGAATTTCCTTTTTTGACCAAAAGCCATTTGACTTCTTCAAGGAACAATGTCCAATGCATCACAAAACCTCCTAGTTTATTTGGAGAAAATAGACTAATAAAAAAGTGATGAGTGATAATCAGAAGAAAGGCAGGCAGGGACAAGAGGTCCCTGTGCTAAGAAGAAACCACCCTTAAAAGGATTTTACACCACCCTGGAAGGAGCCCTCCAGAGGGAGGGTTAATCAGATTAAAACAGCCCTCCAACAAGCCCATAAAAACCACAAGAGTTACAAACTCCATGACAACCCTTTAGGTTCCCCTCCCTCTTTGGGCTTTGCACTATCACTCAATAAACTTTGCTTCACTATCACTCAATAAACCTTGCTTTGCTGCCCACTACTCTGCCTGGTCTACCTCTTCATTTTTTGAAGTGGCATGGCCAAGAACCTCAGACACCAAAGGAAAAAATCCTGTAACAAAAGCAATGTTTTATTTCTGTTTGTTTTTCTATTTGTGATAACTATCCCCCCCTTTTTGGAGGGGAATGGGGGGATGATTTGCATCACTCCATTTATATTCATTGTACATAAACTTGCAGCTTAGCATCTAGCCTTTCAGCTCAGCAGCCAAAGTAACAATGTTATCGATCATTAATATTGAGGGACTTCTGTTCAATCAGACAAGATTTAGTAAGAATGTAAGTGGTAAGAACTGTATTAACCATGAGAGAACTGAAAGACAGCTAAGTCATGGACCCTGCCCTTAAAAAACTGAGCCTTAAAGGAGTCAGACATTTATACAATGTATAGAAGCCTAAGACTCAAACAATGCTTTAAATAAGTTTTTAATAATGTGTTTTTTGGAGGAGTCAAGATGGCGGAGAAGTAGCAGGCTGAGACTACTTCAGGTAGTGGGAGATCAGCTAGATAGCTTATCTAAAGATTGCAAACACCTACAAATCCAACGGGAGATCGAAGAGAAGAAGAACAGCAACTCTAGAAACAGAAAATCAACCACTTTCTGCAAGGTAGGACTGGCGGAGAAGTGAATCCAAAGCGACGGGAAGATAGACCGCGGGGGGAGGGGCCGGCTCCCGGCAAGCGGCGGAGCAACGGAGCACAAAATCGGGACTTTTAAAAGTCTGTTCCGCTGAAGGACATCGCTCCAGAGGCTTAACTGGGGTGAAGCCCACGCAGGGTCAGCGTGGCCTCAGGTCCCGCAGGGTCACAGAAGGATCGGGGGTGTCTGAGTGTCGCAGAGCTTACAGGTATTAGAACAGGGAAGCCGGCTACAGAGACAGAGCCGAGGAGTAAGCTCTAAGCTCGGGGTTACCTTGACCGGTCGCAGGCTCGGTCAGCTCAGAGCGCGGCCGGAGGCAGGGTGACGGGAGTAAATCGGCGCTGTTCTCTGAGGGCGCACTGAGGAGTGGGGCCCCGGGCTCTTGGCTCCTCCGGGCCGGAGACCGGGAGGCCACCATCTTCATTCCCGCCCTCTGGAACTCTACAGAAAGCGCTCAGGGAACAAAAGCTCCCGAAAGCAAACCCGAGCGGATTACTCAGCCCGGCCCGGGTAAGGGCGGTGCAACTCCGCCCGGGGCAAAGGCACTTGAGAATCACTACAACAGGCCCCTCCCCCAGAAGATCAACAAGAAGCCCAGCCAGGACCAAGTTTATCTACCAAGGAGTACAGTTTCAATACCAAGGAGAGCAGCGTAATTCCAAAGGAGGAGAAAGCAAAGCACGGAACTCATGGCTTTCTCCTCATGATTCTTTAGCCTTGCAGTTAATTTAATTTTTTTTCTTTTTTTTTTTTTCAATTTATTTTTCTTCTTCTGCTAATTTTTTTTAACTTTTACCCTTTTATTTTTTAACATATTTTAACTAGTTTATCTAATATATATATATATATTTTTTCCTTTTTATATTTTTTTCTTTATTTGTTTTCTTTTTTTAATTTTTTCTTTTTTTTTTTTTTTTTTTTTTTTTTCTTTTTTTCTTCTTTCTGAACCTCTTTTTATTCCCTTTCTCCCCCTCACGATTTGGGATCTCTTCTGATTTGGCTAAAGCATATTTTCCTGGGGTTGTTGCCACCCTTTTAGTATTTTACTTGCTCCTTCATCTGCTCTTATCTGGACAAAATGACAAGGCGGAAAAATTCACCACAAAAAAAAGAAAAAGAGGCAGTACCAAAGGCTAGGGACCTAATCAATACAGACATTGGTAATATGTCAGATCTAGAGTTCAGAATGACGATTCTCAAGGTTCTAGCCGGGCTCAAAAAAGGCATGGAAGATATTAGAGAAACCCTCTCGGGAGATATAAAAGCCCTTTCTGGAGAAATAAAAGAACTAAAATCTAACCAAGTTGAAATCAAAAAAGCTATTAATGAGGTGCAATCAAAAATGGAGGCTCTCACTGCTAGGATAAATGAGGCAGAAGAAAGAATTAGCGATATAGAAGACCAAATGACAGAGAATAAAGAAGCTGAGCAAAAGAGGGACAAACAGCTACTGGACTATGAGGGGAGAATTCGAGAGATAAGTGACACCATAAGACGAAACAACATTAGAATAATTGGGATTCCAGAAGAAGAGGAAACAGAGAGGGGAGCAGAAGGTATATTGGAGAGAATTATTGGAGAGAATTTCCCCAATATGGCAAAGGGAACAAGCATCAAAATCCAGGAGATTCAGAGAACCCCCCTCAAAATCAATAAGAATAGGTCCACACCCCGTCACCTAATAGTAAAATTTACAAGTCTTAGTGACAAAGAGAAGATCCTGAAAGCAGCCCTGGAAAAGAAGTCTGTAACGTACAATGGTAAAAATATTAGATTGGCAGCAGACTTATCCACAGAGACCTGGCAGCCCAGAAAGAGCTGGCATGATATATTCAGAGTACTAAACGAGAAAAACATGCAGCCAAGAATACTATATCCAGCTAGGCTATCATTGAAAATAGAAGGAGAGATTAAAAGCTTCCAGGACAAACAAAAACTGAAAGAATTTGCAAACACCAAACCAGCTCTACAGGAAATATTGAAAGGGGTCCTCTAAGTAAAGAGAGACCCTAAAAGTAGTAGATCAGAAAGGAACAGACACAATATACAATAACAGTCACCACACAGGCAATACAATGGCACTAAATTCATATCTCTCAATACTTACCCTGAATGTTAATGGGCTAAATGCCCCAATCAAAAGACACAGGGTATCAGAATGGATAAAAAAACAAAACCCATCTATATGTTGCCTACAAGAAACTCATCTTAAACCTGAAGACACCTCCAGATTTAAAGTGAGGGGGTGGAAAAGAATTTACCATGCTAATGGACATCAGAAAAAAGCAGGAGTGGCAATCCTTATATCAGATCAATTAGATTTTAAGCCAAAGACTATAATAAGAGATGAGGAAGGACACTATATCATACTCAAAGGAACTGTCCAACAAGAAGATCTAACAATTTTAAATATCTATGCCCCTAACGTGGGAGCAGCCAACTATATAAACCAATTAATAACAAAATCAAAGAAACACATCGACAATAATACAATAATTGTAGGGGACTTTAACACTCCCCTCATTGAAATGGACAGATCATCCAAGCAAAAGATCAACAAGGAAATAAAGGCCTTAAATGACACACTGGACCAGATGGACATCACAGATATATTCAGAACATTTCATCCCAAAGCAACAGAATACACATTCTTCTCTAGTGCACATGGAACATTCTCCAGAATAGATCATATTCTCGGTCCTAAATCAGGTCTCAACCGTTATCAAAAGATTGGAATCATTCCCTGCATATTTTCAGACCACAATGCTCTGAAGCTAGAACTCAATCACAAGAGGAAATTTGGAAAGAACCCAAATACATGGAGACTAAACAGCATCCTTCTAAAGAATGAATGGGTCAACCAGGAAATTAAAGAAGAGTTGAAAAAATTCATGGAAACAAATGATAATGAAAACACAACGGTTCAAAATCTGTGGGACACAACAAAGGCAGTCCTGAGAGGAAAATATATAGCGGTACAAGCCTTTCTCAAGAAACAAGAAAGGTCTCAGGTACACAACCTAACCCTACACCTAAAAGAGCTAGAGAAAGAACAAGAAAGAAACCCTAAACCCAGCAGGAGAAGAGAAATCATAAAGATCAGAGCAGAAATCAATGAAATAGAAACCAAAAAAACAATAGAACAAATCAATGAAACTAGGAGCTGGTTCTTTGAAAGAATTAATAAGATCGATAAACCCCTGGCCAGACTTATCAAAAAGAAAAGAGAAAGGACCCAAATAAATAAAATCATGAATGAAAGAGGAGAGATCACAACTAACACCAAAGAAATACAGACAATCATAAGAACATACTATGAGCAACTCTACACCAACAAATTTGACAATCTGGAAGAAATGGATGCATTCCTAGAGACATATAAACTACCACAACTGAACCAGGAAGAAATAGAAAGCCTGAACAGACCTATAACCAGTAAGGAGATTGAAACAGTCATCAAAAATCTCCAAACAAACAAAAGCCCAGGGCCAGACGGCTTCCCGGGGGAATTCTACCAAACATTTAAAGAAGAACTAATTCCTATTCTCCTGAAACTGTTCCAAAAAATAGAAATGGAAGGAAAACTTCCAAACTCATTTTATGAGGCCAGCATCACCTTGATCCCAAAACCAGACAAGGATCCCATCAAAAAAGAGAACTACAGACCAATATCCTTGATGAACACAGATGCAAAAATTCTCGCCAAAATACTAGCCAATAGGATGCAACAGTACATTAAAAGGATTATTCACCACGACCAAGTGGGATTTATTCCAGGGCTGCAAGGTTGGTTCAACATCTGCAAATCAATCAATGTGATACAACACATTAATAAAAGAAAGAACAAGAACCATATGATACTCTCCATAGATGCTGAAAAAGCATTTGACAAAGTACAGCATCCCTTCCTGATCAAAACTCTTCAAAGTGTAGGGATAGAGGGCACATACCTCAATATTATCAAAGCCATCTATGAAAAACCCACCGCAAATATCATTCTCAATGGAGAAAAACTGAAAGCTTTTCCGTTAAGGTCAGGAACACGACCGGGATGTCCGTTATCACCACTGCTATTCAACATAGTACTAGAAGTCCTAGCCTCAGCAATCAGACAACAAAAGGAAATTAAAGGCATCCAAATTGGCAAAGAAGAAGTCAAACTATCACTCTTCGCAGATGATATGATACTATATGTGGAAAACCCAAAAGACTCCACTCCAAAACTGCTAGAACTTGTACAGGAATTCAGTAAAGTGTCAGGATATAAAATCAATGCACAGAAATCAGTTGCATTTCTCTACACCAACAACAAGACAGAAGAAAGAGAAATTAAGGAGTCAATCCCATTTACAATTGCACCCAAAACTATAAGATACCTAGGAATAAATCTAACCAAAGAGACTAAGAATCTATACACAGAAAACTATAAAGTACTCATGAAAGAAATTGAGGAAGACACAAAGAAATGGAAAAATGTTCCATGCTCCTGGATTGGAAGAATAAATATTGTGAAAATGTCTATGCTACCTAAAGCAATCTACACATTTAATGCAATTCCTATCAAAGTACCATCCATTTTTTTCAAAGAAATGGAACAAATAATCCTAAAATTTATATGGAACCAGAAAAGACCTCGAATAGCCAAAGCAATATTGAAAAAGAAAGCCAAAGTTGGTGGCATCACAATTCCAGACTTCAAGCTCTATTACAAAGCTGTCATCATCAAGACAGCATGGTACTGGCACAAAAACAGACACATAGATCAATGGAACAGAATAGAGAGCCCAGAAATAGACCCTCAACTCTATGGTCAACTCATCTTCGACAAAGCAGGAAAGAATATCCAATGGAAAAAAGACAGCCTCTTCAACAAATGGTGTTGGGAAAATTGGACAGCCACATGCAGAAAAATGAAATTGGATCATTTCCTTACACCACACACGAAAATAGACTCCAAATGGATGAAGGATCTCAATGTGAGAAAGGAATCCATCAAAATCCTTGAGGAGAACACAGGCAGCAACCTCTTTGACCTCAGCCGCAGCAACATCTTCCTAGGAACATCGCCAAAGGCAAGGGAAGCAAGGGCAAAAATGAACTATTGGGATTTCATCAAGATCAAAAGCTTTTGCACAGCAAAGGAAACAGTTAACAAAACCAAAAGACAACTGACAGAATGGGAGAAGATATTTGCAAATGACATATCAGATAAAGGGCTAGTGTCCAAAATCTATAAAGAACTTAGCAAACTCAACACCCAAAGAACAAATAATCCAATCAAGAAATGGGCAGAAGACATGAACAGACATTTCTGCAAAGAAGACATCCAGATGGCCAACAGACACATGAAAAAGTGCTCCACATCACTCGGCATCAGGGAAATACAAATCAAAACCACAATGAGATATCACCTCACACCAGTCAGAATGGCTAAAATTAACAAGTCAGGAAATGACAGATGCTGGCGAGGATGCGGAGAAAGGGGAACCCTCCTACACTGTTGGTGGGAATGCAAGCTGGTGCAACCACTCTGGAAAACAGCATGGAGGTTCCTCAAAATGTTGAAAATAGAACTACCCTATGACCCAGCAATTGCACTGCTGGGTATTTACCCTAAAGATACAAACGTAGTGATCCGAAGGGGCACATGCACCCGAATGTTTATAGCAGCAATGTCTACAATAGCCAAACTATGGAAAGAACCTAGATGTCCATCAACAGACGAATGGCTAAAGAAGATGTGGTATATATACACAATGGAATACTATGCAGCCATCAAAAGAAATGAAATCTTGCCATTTGCGACGACGTGGATGGAACTAGAGGGTATCATGCTTAGCGAAATAAGTCAATCGGAGAAAGACAACTATCATATGATCTCCCTGATATGAGGGAGAGGAGATGCAACATGGGGGGTTAAGGGTGTAGGAGAAGAATAAATGAAACAAGATGGGATTGGGAGGGAGACAAACCATAAGTGACTCTTAATCTCACAAAACAAACTGAGGGTTAATGGGGGGAGGGGGTGGGGGGGGTGGGGTTATGGACATTGGGGAGGGTATGTGCTATGGTGAGTGCTGTGAAGTGTGTAAACCTGGCGATTCACAGACCTGTACCCCTGGGGATAAAAAGATATTATATGTTTAAAAAAAAATAAAATTAAATTAAAAAAATAAAAGAAAAACAGCTAATCATGTTTTTAATTAACTCAGAATTACTGAATTCTATCTGATGTTGATATATATGGCCAAATCATAGCATACCATAATTGCTTATATTGATGAGAAATGTAAGAAGGTATCACAGTTCATTAGTTTATACATTCAATTAAAAATATTTATTGAAATCCTAATATATTCTAGGCACCTGAGTAGGCATTTGAGTGCTGATAGAAAGTTTCCTACCCTTATGAAACTTAGAGTCAAATATGTTGCAGAAGATGCACAGATAGAAGAATGAACATTTACCATCATTCAGATCATTATAAACACCAAAAAGAATAAGGGCACAGTATAAAGGGATAGAAAAAACATGTAGACATGTTTAGATTGTTTGATTAGGGAAAAGTTCAAGGAGGTAATGATTAAAGAAGGATCTGAATAAAATAACTGAATGGCTATCTAAGAAATATTTGAGAAACATGTAAAGCATGCAAAAGCCTGGATTAAGATTATTTTAGGAAGAGAAAACTACAGACTCAAAGCCTTTGAGGAGAAAATTAAGTTGTCACATTTAATGCGTGGCAAAAAGCCCAGAGTGGCTGGGCTGAGCTGAAGAAGGGATATCAGGTAGGAGATTATTTAAAATACATATGCAACCAAGGCATAATCTATAAAAATAAATAATAATTAATAATAATTACAAAACTGGATTTCATTAAGATAAAGAAATTAACCCTGTGAGAAAAACACTGTCAAAAAAAAAAAAAAAAAGAAAAAAGAAGCCAAAAAATAGAGAAAAAATTTGCAAAAGATCTAATAGAGGACTATAATCCAAAATATACAAAAAAAAAACTCTTAAAAATCAACAATAAGAAAAACAACCCAATTAAAACATGAATCAAAGACCTAATGGACACCTTACCAAAGATGACATAAAGATTGGAAGTAAGCATGTGAAAAGATGTTCAACATCATATGTCATTAGGCAAATGCAAATTAAAACAACCAGATATCACTATATACCTATTTGAATGGCCAAAAACCAGAACACTGACAATACCAAATGCTAGCAAGGATGTGGAACAATAGGAACTCTCATTCACTGCTGGTGAGACTGCAGAATGGAACAGCCATGTTGGAAGACAGTTTGGAGATTTCTTACAAAAGTAAACATACTCTTGCCCTATGATCCAGCCATGCTCCTTGGCCAGAGTTGAAAACTTACATCCACATAAAATCCTGCACATGTATGTTTATACCAGCTTTATTCATAATTGCCAAAAGTTGGAAGCAACCAAGATGCCCTTTAGTAAATGAATGCAAAAATAATCAGTGGTACAGCCAGGCAATGGTATTTTATTCAGTATTAAAAATAAATGAGGGGTGCCTGGGTGGCTCAGTCAGTTAAGCATCTGACTCTTGATTTCTGCTCAGATCATGGTCTTAGGGTGATGAGATCAGGCCCCACCATGGGCTCTGCACTGAGCAAGAAGTCTGCTTGAGACTCCCTCTTCCTACCTCTGCCCCTCTCCCCATACTCTTTGTCTCCATCTCTCTCAAATAAATAATCTTAAAAAAAAAAGTAAAAAATATAAATGAGCTATCAAACCATGAGAGCATGGAGAAGTCTTAAATTCGTATTACTAAGTGAAAGAAGCTAATCTGAAAAGGCTACAATATAATCCAAGGTTCTAACTATATGATATTCTGGAGAAAACAAAACTTTGGAGGCAGTAAAAATATCAGTAGGTAGGAGGAGGAAGAAAGAATAGGTGGAGCACAAAGGATTTTTAAGGCAATGAAACTATTCTGTATTGATGGATACATGTCATTATACATTTGTCCAAATCCATAGAATGTACAAAAACTAGGAGGGAACCTTAATGCAAACTACAGACTTTGAGTGATTATGATATACCATTGTAGTTTCATTATTTGTAGTGATTGCACCACTCTTATGAGGGATGTTAATTATGGAGAAGTTTATATACATGTGAGGGCATGGGGCATATGGGAAAATCTCTGTATCTTCCTCTCCATTTTGCTGTGGACCTACAGCTGCTCCAAAAATAAACTCTATTTTATACTGGGATTAAAATGTAAAAATAAGCAAATAATAATAAATAATAATAATAAATAATGTATTTATAATAATAATAATAAATATATATTTATTACAATAATAATAAATAATAAATAAAACAAATAAAATAAAATAAATAAAATAAAAAATAATAATAAAAATCAGCAAATATTTAATTTAATAAGCAAACATTTAATTTAAAATTAATAAAAATAAGCAATAATAATAAATAATAAAATAAAATAATAATAAAAAATAAGCAAAACAAAACAAAACCCCAAAATAAACTGTATTAAATATGTCAAAAAATGGGCAGAAGACATGAGTAGATACTTCTCCAAAGAAGATATACAAATGGCTAACAGACACATGAAAAAATGTCCATCATCACTAGCCATCAGGGAGATTCAAATCAAAACCACATTGATATACCACCTTACACCAGTTAGAATGGCAAAGATTAACAAGACAGGAAACAACAGATGTTGGAGAGGATATGGAGAAAGGGGAACCCTCTTACACTGTTGGCGGGAATGCAAGTTGGTGTAGCCACTTTGGAAAACAGTGTGGAGATTACTCAAGAAGTTAAAAATAGAGCTACCTTATGACCCTGCAATTCCACTACTGGGTATTTACCCCAAAGATAGAGACATAGTGAAAAGAAGGGCCCCAATGTTCATAGCAGCAATGACCACAATCGTCAAACTGTGGAAAGAGCCAAGATGCCCTCAACAGATGAATGGATGAAGAAGAAATGGTCCATATATACTACAGAATATTATGCCTCCCTCAGAAAGGATGAAGACCCAACTTTCGTGTCAACATGGATGGGACTGGAGGAGATTATGCTGAGTCAAGCAGAGAGAGTCAAGCAGAGAGAGTCAATTATGATATGGTTTCCCTTATTTGTGGAGCATAAGGAATAATACGGAGGACATGGGAAGATGGAGAGGAGAAGTGAGTTGGGGGAAATTGGAAAGGGAGACAAACCATGAGAGACTGTGGACTCTGGACTCTGAGAAACAAACTGAGGATTTTGGAGGGGAGAGGGGTGGGAGGTTGGGTGAGCCTGATGGTGGGTATCATGGAGGGAATGTATTGCATAGAGCACTGGGTGTGGTGCATAAACAATTCTGGAACACTGAAAATAAATTAAAAAAAATAATAAAAATTAAAAAAAAATATGTAGGCAGAAGCCAGATCTAGTAGGATCCTATAAACTATGACAAGAATCTTCATTATTGTTCTAAATAAGAAAGAAAATCTCTGAAGGGCTATGAACACAAATGTGGCATAATCATTATTAAGGATAGAGACAAAAGGAAAGAATGGAAAGGAGAAAAACTACTTAAACTACATAGAATTTACATACATATAGTTTGTAGACAAACTACATAAAAAGCTTTGGCATAAAGCCATTTGGGTGGCTTATTTGGTTAGCCAAGTGACTCTTGATTTTGGCTAAGGTCATGATCTCAGGGTCAGGGGTTGAGCCCCACATTGGGCTTCACTCTCAGCATGGAGTTGGCTTGTCTCTCTCCCTCTGCTTCTCCCCCTACTCTCTCTCTCTCTCAAAAATAAATAAATAAATAAATAAATAAATAAATAAATAAAATCTTTAAAAAAAAAAAAAAAGCTTGTGGTGTATACCCAACTAATCAATGATGCTTATTTGGTTAAGGCTAATTTTGGTGGAGGTAGTAAGAAGTGGTAGTAAGAAAGGATGAAGAAAGAAATCAAGGGCACCTCGATGGCTCAGTCAAATGTCCGCTTTTAGCTCAGGTCATGATCCCAGAGTCCGGGGATGAGCCTGGCATTGGACTCCCTGCTCAGCAGGGAGCCTGCTTCTCCCTCTCCCTCTGCTGCTCTCCCTGCTTGTTCTCTCTTGTGCTCTCTGTTTGTCAAATAAATAAATAAAATCTTAAAAAAAAAAAGAAATCAAAGATGGCTTATAAGTTCTTGGTTTGCAACAATTATGTGAATATCACTTGCATATTGAGATGAAGAGCATTTGGGAAGAAGCAGAGAATCAATGGGTGACTTTAGACAAGTTAAGTTGGATATGCCTAACAAAATTGTCAGAAAGAGAGCTATGTCTATCAGTCCATCTCAGGGGAAAAGTCTGAGTTTGAGATAAAAACTGGGTATCATTGCTATAAAGTTGCATTTAATACCATTGGACGGGATTCGTTCATCTAGAGATATAATGTAGGTAGAGAAGGGAAGAAGGGCAAAATTAAATGAAATACTTAAAGGTAAAGGGACTAAGGCAAAGCCAGCAGAGAGTACGTTACTGTACTAAAATAGGAAGAAAATTTTTCTCAAAGCCTCGTGAAGTTAGGGATTCAAAAAGGAGGAAGAATCAACTGTGTCAAACCTGCTGAGGAAGTCTGAGACCTGGTAATTGACCATTGGACTTGTTAAGTCAGAATTTGCTTTAGATCTTGACTGGAATATTTTCAAGGAGTAGATGGGCTGGAAGACTAAAAAAAGAGGATTGAAGACAGAATGTAAAGAAGGAAGTAGCGAATAGAAGAGTAACTTCAGATCAGTGACTGGAAGATAAGCAATAGTTAATAACTTTGAATCAGTGACTGGAGGAAGTGGAAGGAATCAAGGAAATTTCTGTTAATAACAAAAGAATGGAGTATGCCTACTCTCTGACAAGAGAGGAAATCAGTACCATAGGAGAGGAAGCATATGACTACAGAACATGCTTCAGATTGCAAATCAGGCAAGAAATGTTGAGCACTATTGGTGGGTTTGACCTGGTAATAATAGGGACAATTCATCAGTTCAAAAGTCAGGAAGCCAGAGTAGGTAAGAATAGATGGAAGCAATATTGCATTTTCTCTGTGAAGAGTCAGAGACAGAGGGTGATATTGATGGTTTGACAAAAGAGTCAAAAATGTGAATTTTTCCTTTCTGAGAATGAGAGCACAGACTGCTTGAGAAACAGTATAAGAAAGCTAAAAGGTTCTAAGGGCCCAGCTGATATCTGGACTTATGAACATGCATTAAATGTTAGTGGAAATGGTAACTTATTTTCATGGGTTCATGAAGTGAGTGAGATGTTTATACTTTCAGATACACTCCTCTGGCTTTGCTTCAAATTTAGATAAAATATTCATGATTCATTTTAGAGAATGGTTTGACTTAGGGAAAAATATTTATCCCCTCTATGGCTAGTCCATATATTGGGTATAATGTTACCTGTCTTATGGGGTAATTGGGAGAATTAAATCATGTAAAACATTTAGCATAGTATCTGACAATAGTAAGCATACATCCATTGTAAGTTACTTCTACTGGTACTGTTTCTATTATAAAAGCCTCAATAATCAGCTACCACGTACTTGGAATTCAATGAAGGTACAGTTGTTAGGGATGCAACTGGGATTAATAAATAGAAGGCTTGCTTATGGTGTTTCATCCAGATAGGGGTTTATTTTTCTATTCAACAGGATGACTGTCAAGGTCTGGGTCAACTGCAAGAATGCAATCAGAAACCGATGTTCCTGCCATTTTTCCTATTCCTTAATGTATGGATTTGGTCCTCAGAGTTTCAAGATCGCTACTGTCAAGTAGGCTTTGTGTCAGAGCTTTAAATAAGAAGATAAAAGAAATATAAAATACGAATGGCTAATATGTGGGCCAGCTGAGTGTGTGTGTGTATGTGTGAACTAACCTGTTGACTTTGTCTTTCTTCTCATTGGCTTGAAGTTCACAAGACACAAGGTAGCCTGCAACACTATTTTATTAGGGTAGACAATCCTCTAAATAAAATTAAGGTTCTCTTTTTAGAAAAGCATAGAATGCATAAGCAGCTAACTGCCTATGGCAAAGAATCAAGATAAGTTATTTTCCTTGGAAAAGCCCATTGTTTAGTATTGGAGATAAATACATAAACATGCATTCACAGACATAAATGTTTACAGGGTCAGGCAGAGAACAAAAATGATGTAGTGGAAAGAATGGCAAATAATAGAGCACATATCACAATTAACACGGCAAGAATTACCTAGTGGTAATAGATTGATGCCATGAGATCCATGGACTCAAAGTACTTAGCACTTTCAACAGAAGATCAAATCTTGATTTTATGTTAATTTTCCTATCTTTTTTTTTTTTTTTTTTTAGAATTATAAACTTGATTATTCTTTTTTAATGAACAGACCAACAAAAAGTGTCTATAGCCTGGATTCCATACAGTTCACCTTTGACTTGTACATTTTGATATCTTAAATTATAATAAAGGCTTCAACAGGAATACTTTGCAAAGTCATACAGTAGCCTCATGGACAAAGGAACTCCTTGGGAAGGACTTTGCTTTCCTTTAACATTGCACGGAATGCAGTGCACCATAGAATTGTAAGTCTGTGCAGTAGATGGGACCTAAGTAATTCTTTAATGCAACTTCTTTATTTTATACATGACAAAATTACAACCAAGAGAAATAAAGCTACTTTCAAGACTACAGAGCAAAGCTCTAGAATCCAGGTTTTCTGTTTCCTAGACCAAGGCTCTTTCTACCTCAGCATGCGTCTTCATACAAGTCAGACAGAGGAGTGAGTTGAAACTGACAAGGCGATTGACCTAGTCCACTGGGCTCCTGATGCAGAAATAATAGATAATGTTTTAAACACTCCTGTCAATTCACCATGGTGATAATGCCAGGGAAGCAGAAGAGCTTCTAGAAATTGTGAAAATATCTCAGTTGAAGGCTATTTCACAGCCTCTGAGTCAATAATTAATTCTGCCAACAGGTTGTCGTGTTATCCTTCTCTGAAGGTCAGGCGGTTGCTCATCTTTTATTAAGATTTTATAAGAAAGAAACAAATGACCCCAAATAAGCTCACATCAAGGACTTTCTTAATATTGTTGTTAATATTGTTGAGCATTTTCATTGGGTTCTTTTCAGATAATCCTATCTCTAAGTGAATCTATATCTAAAACTGTAGAAAAATATAATATTGGATTTCTTTGAATCATTAAAAAAACTTTTTTAAATCTTTATTTTCTAAGAATCAACTATTACCATATGATAAGTTATATATATTTCACTGGGCTTGCTCAAGATGGGATAGATGCTGTAAGTTTTAGAAATAGTTTTAACAGTACACCTTAAATTAAAATATTATAATAATTGATTAATTGTTACCAGGGATTGATTATTTTAAAAAATATTAATTCAGAATACTTCATTTTTGAAATATTTCAGGTCGCTGTTCCCATAATGTCATCTGATTAAATACCCCATTAAGTCTCAATGATAAGAATATATTTCCATGCCTTTTTTTTAACATGGTAAATTTTGCACTTAAACATATTCAGGATGTTTCAGAAGAAAAAAAAAAGAAGAAAAAAGAAAAGAAAGAAAGATGGAGGATACTTGACAATTAGTTAAACAGACAGTCTTCTTTTTTGTTTGTTTGCTTTTTTAAGATTTTATTTATTTATTTGACAGAGAAAGACACAGTCAGAGAAGCTACACAAGCAGGGAGAGAGGGAGAGGGAGAAGCAGGCTTCTTACTGAGCAGGAAGCCCCATGCGGGGCTCTATCCCAGGACCCTGGGTTCATAACCTGAGCTCACCCTGGGACCATGATCTGAGCTGAAGGCAGACACTTAATGGCTGAGCCACCCAGGTGCCCCGACAGCCTTCTGTTTAAGCTAAGTGCTCATCTTCTAATTCCTAACTCAGTTGGAGCCTATGCTTTATTCTGTTTTCCAATTTAATTGTTTATTAGCTTACCTCTTTTCAACTTTATTCTTTACATGATGCTAACACTAGTACAATTTGAGAGTTCATTGTTTTTTTCACTTATAATTCTCCCAATTTGTGCTAGGCACAGTGCCACCTAAACCATCCCAAGCAGATGTATATGTAGTTGATTTTTTTTTTTTTAACTCTCCAGGGAAGAAGACACCGTAAACTCCCTTGGTAACCAATTCTAATGTTTAATGGAACATGTCCATTCATCTATAATAATATTTGTAATTATACAGCACATTTCTTCTGAATAGCTCTTGGCACTTTAAAATAGTATTTCAATCCCTAAGACATTCCTAGAAGTCAGTGGTAAGCTTCATTATACTCCTAGAGGGCATAAACAATGTCTTTATACATGTTATATTCAGTGCTCAGGACATTGTGAAGACTTTAGAAATGTTTAATAATCAGAATAGTAATTTTACAGATGGATGAATTGAGAGAAAGTGAATTTAACTCCTCTTCCACTGCCCACAGTGGTGAAAACTTGAAAATTTCTGATTCACACATACTGAGGGCTAGAATACTCTTCCATAAGATTCTGCTCCTGTTTTTCAGCCTTAGTTAGAAATTAGATATTTTAATGTATCTTAAAAGAGCAAATATTCCTGGCCAGGCAAACTCTACACAATCTGATATTACTCAGTGAATTATTGTGAGTTTAAACTTCTGGAGACCAACAGACTGTGAATGAGACAACTTTAATCATTTGGTATCCTTTCTCAAGGGACATACTGGAAGCATCTGGTTCCCCATTATACATTTGATATTATATATAGGACAAGCCCTCTCTAAACAGCAGCCTGAAACTTTCAAATTTTGTCAGTTAGAATATTCCCGATTTACATCTCATGTCATTTGGCTCCTCTGAGTTCTCAATAGTACTTTCAAATAAATGAATTGGAAAGTCCTAATATGTCCTGACTCATGAAATGAATTTTCATTTTAGGAGAACCTTTTGGGAGCATAATGGTTTAGCCCAAGAGTAAGCAGAGACATTCCTGGAAAAATGTCATTGTTCTGGGGGAAGAAATATTTTTGGATAACTAATTTCTTTAGAGTCATTTGAATTATATTGTGTGAATGGCTATCTTCTCAATCTCTGAGTAGAAACAGTCATAGGGAGTTGTATTTATTTATTTATTTATTTATTTATTTTTAAGATTTTATTTCTTTTTCAGAGAGAGAGAGGGAGAGAGAGCGAGTACAGGCAGACAGAATGGCAGGCAGAGGCAGAGGGAGAAGCAGGTTCCCTGACAAGCAAGGAGCCCGATGTGGGACTCGATCCCAGGACGCTGGGATCATGACCTGAGCCGAAGGCAGCTGCTTAACCAACTGAGCCACCCAGGAGTCCCGGGAGCTGTATTTATTAATTTGAAAGACTAAGTTTTCATTAAAGATTAAATTTTACCGCATTACCAAGGTCAGTAGCCTGGAAGCTTTGTTGTGCTTAGAAGAATCAGTTGGGATCTAAAGCAGATATTTTGTGAGACTTGGATGACTCAAATCATGTGACTGGTAAACAAGTTTACTTGCTAATTTTCCTTATACATGGATATAATTTTCTTTTTTTTTTTTTAAAGATTTTATTTATTTATTTGACAGATAGAGATCACAAGTAGGCAGAGAGACAGGCAGAGAGAGAGGAGGAAGCAGGCTCCCTGCTGAGCAGAGAGCCCGATGTGGGGCTCGATCCCAGGACCCTGGGACCATGACCTGAGCTGAAGGCAGAGGCTTTAACCCACTGAGCCACCCAGGCGTCCCAGGATATCATTTTCAAAAGCAAATGTTCTAAGCAGATTCTGAAAATAGCTTTGAATCTGAGATGTTCATATTTAACCCGATTTTCCTCAGCTGTTTGAAAATGTAAGATTAAATCTGACTGGCTTGTGGGTGAATGAAAGTATTTAGATGAAGTAAAATTGAGGGAGGAGAGATGGAGAGACAGAGAAGAGAGAGAGAAGAGCCAGAGATAGAGACATAGACAGAAAGACAGAGAGGGTGCGGGGGTGGGGGGCCACATTTGAGCCCTCAGTCCAACAGGCTGAGTGTTTAGAGTGCAGGCAGAGATGTAAATGGAACTACTTTTACCATCTCTCTGGGGAGCATATGTTCTAAAGCTTTTAAGTACTTCTTTGAAGGAGATTCAGTTACTGAATGGAAAATATGATTTTGCTCAAACCTGTGGCTCCATACCTACAATGAAGTATCAGAGGTTCTTACAGGGAAACTGGAAAGAAGAATTTCTTAGAGATATGGTTGAGAAGATGTTGTATGAGAGGATCACATTCGTGACCTCCATGCAATGGCAGCCATGGGAAGAAGGTTGTCCTTGCGAGTCTTTGCTGTTGTGCCTGGTATCCTGAAAGTCTGCTGGTGGTAAAGATATTGTGAAATGTCAGGACTCAAGCTGAAAAGAAATAGAGAAAATAATGACGCAATGAATAATTTAAAAAAACAGAATTAGTTACTTCTAAATATAAAATTGTAATTGTGGGCATAACCCTCATTTAAGGTCACCTCTAGCATGAATATATTAAGGAAGTGCTAATACAAGTGAAAAGACAAAGGAGTCTTTATTATCACGTTACTGAGAAATAGGACTGAGCCTGACATATAAGCAAAATGCGCGGCCTAAACTTCTCATATGTAATCATTGGATTCCAGAGAGAAGCAGCATGTGTTGTGTGACATATCAAAATTCATGTTGTAACAAATCCTTCAATTTTTTTAAGCCTACTTCTAGGTGGGTTGCTGAATATTCATTCCACGTAAAAGACTGTATGTATTAGTAAAATGTAATTTAAATATAAAATAGAATGCCTATAGGGTTCAGAAATAAAATATAGCCTATTTTCCTAATTATATTTCTCTCTTGAAATATCCGAACCACCTACACATGTCAGTAACATGGTACTGGCTCCTATAAATTGAAATGGTAGGAGTTGAACTTGTGTGGATATTATTCAAATACTGGGATGCAGGTGTAAATGGAAGCATTGCATCTGATTGACAATCTTGGTGCTGAGTGGAGAAAGGTGAGCTGTCAGCTATGACACTAATGAACTATTTGGCTGAATAAATAGATTCTCTGTGTGCAATGCAAAGCATGTTGTTTTTAAGATTATAATCATAATTAGATGCTGCTAATAATATGGGGCAATTTTATATACATTGCCTAGGGCACATCAAATAAATAATGAGTTTGGAGAAATAAGTTTCAAGTATCAGACAGTGGCTTTCATTACAAATGCCAGTTCTGTTCCTTTCAATCTTATGACGTTGGCTAGAAAACCCAATGCAATTTCAGTATAGTATCTGAAAAATGGGAATAAAAAATTCTTAACTTGCAGGGTTGTTATAAAGATGATTCAAATAGTATTAAAAAAGTACATAGGCTTGTGTCTGTAACATAATAATTGTTCTATAAATGGTAGTTATTTATTAATAAAACTCTTGGAAAAAATACCAAAAATACAGTACCACAAAATTATTCTATATGCTGTAAACACTGCACTCACGGTAAATTTTGCAAGATAGAACTTCTTTAGTGACAAGTCAGAGTTTATATATTTGTAACTTGTTTTTTCACAATATTGTGTATAATAATAGTAGGCATTGCAGATAAAAACCCATGGCTCCAAAATTCCCATTAAAAAATCCCACAGAATATGCACAGAGCACTGGGTGTGGAGCATAAACAATTAATCTTAGAACACTGAAAAAATAAAATTAAATTAAAAAAAAACTCACAGAAACTGAAATCTGGAGAATTTGAAAGAAGGTTGAAGAATGTCCTATTAAAATGATAATAATAATGATAAAACAAATTATGTCTTACATATCTGAAGGCCCTTAAGTACCCTAGTTTTATCTTTTTTAATATTTGTGACTTAAAATATTTTAAAGACAATATTCTTTTTTAATGGCAATATTTTAAAGAAGGTGGTTAATATAACAAAGTGACTGAATAGAACAGCAATGACCAGAATCCTATGTCACATCTTTTGTTTGTAAAGAACTCAGTGAAACTGTTAGATTTGTTGATACATTGGTTTTTATGTTTTTTAGTTGATTTATTAACTAATTCAGTAATTCAATAAACATGTATTGGGTGACTTCTTTGTTCAAGGTATTCTGATGTGAGCCAATGAGGAAAGTGACAGAGTATAAGTGAAAACATGCAGGGAAAGATAATGTTAGTAGAGGAGTACGTAAGAAGCATGTGGCGGAGACACATTCTTTTCTCTTATTGAAAGTGCTGTTCTGATACAACGTGAATGTTAAAATATGAAGCCACTATATCATGTTACTAAGTTCTGGCTTTATTCCCCAATCTTTTTGTTCTGCCTCAAGAGGCTTGAAGTGTTTTCCTTAGGTTTATGTTTTATTTTAAAAAATTCAGTCTCTATCTTAGACACTCCAAGGAAAAACTCTGGAAAGCTTGGTTTCCTAATCATCCTATTCACTGAGCCATTTGAGGTTTCCATCCTCTTCTCCATTTCCTAAGGCACACGGGATACCCCTATAGCAGCACTACTGGGTCTGCTACTTTCTGTAGACAGTAAATTCTTGAAAGTCAAGGCCATGTCTTATTCATTCCCGTGTTCACAGTTGATCACCTTGGGAAATAACTCACATTCAGTGTAATAGGAGAATGATAATAGGAGATATCAAAGTCATTATTAGCAAACACAAGTCTTCACATTTCTCTATAGCTGCTTCTGATCTTTGTTTTCTTAGATAAATTAAACTGTTTTTAGTAACTCTGCCTTCTATTTTTTTTCTCATGCTTTTATTATGTTTTTTTTTGGACGAATGAATGGTTGCTGAATGAACTAGTCAATATGTTTTGCACCTCCATACATAAAACAGAGTTGTTAGAGGCCATTTCAAAACTCAAAAACAAAAACCAACCAACCAACCAACCAACAAACATGAAATCCTAAAAACATAAGAATTTTATATATGTGTTAAGTGGGAAGAGTTATCTGGCTTTTAGGATAGTTGGGAGCTGGTCATTAGGTTTTGTTCTTTTTTGTCAACATCCTCTAACTTTTCTAGTGCACTTCTGCCTGGTTTCTTGGCCTGGTTTTCTTGGGGTAATTGTTGTTTTTGTTTTATGTATGTATGTTTCCTGGGAGCCTGCCTCTTGGGATTTTGTGCATGTGAAGGTTGGATTGGGGAAGTCATGCTTCTATCTATAATTCTTCAATTAATTCCATTGTTGCTGGGCCCATGTCTGACTACTAGTTTTCATGACCCATAGTGTTTCAGAGGACCACATCTCTACAGGGTTCTGCAGAACTCATGGGCTTCTTTGCATTAGGAGCCTTTGATTTTTAACTTTTATTAGTTGGCTGCATTAGTCATCAGTATCCTACCCTCTCTGTCTTCAATACCTTTCAATTTCTTACAATCTCTTGGATATGGATCTTCTTATACTTTAGTTCCCTCTGCTCTGATAGTTTTATACTTTGTATTATTAGTGGCATTGGTTTATTATCATCTTAATGGATCTTGGGAGTTAGATAAGTCAAATACCTCTTTTACTCAATCTTATATATTATTCTAGAATCCCCACCTTTTCTCAGTATTGTTTAAACATTTGTTTAACATTTGGAACATGTGGGGAAATCACAAGTATTAAATTGAACATAGGACAGGAAATTTATGAATACTCTGATCATAACAGATTCTTATTTAGAACTTTTCTTGGAGCTGTCTGGCTGCTGGTGCCTCTATATCAATAGTCATTATGCACAGTATGGACAGAAGTAATTTGAAAGGATAGAGTACAAGCGAAACTATTTTTGAGTTATTTTTTCTATCTTCCACATTGACCAAATTATTCCTAAATCTCTGTGTTTCTTGCTTTTGCTTTCTTTTATAATTTTCCTAACCATACAAGTTCTTGGGAGGAACATTAAAAAGCATAAAATGCAGATAATGAAATAAATCCTATGGTCCTGGAAATAACACTATGCCATATATTCTCTGTTTTCAGAATTTCAACTACCTTGGACTATTTTTCAGGAGATCCAGACTCCTTATCTCAAAATTGGAGACCAACCTGTGGTTGCAGAGCAAAATTTGCTGTTACTCCACAGAAATTGTGGCTAACAAAATGTTTGTTTTTAATTTACCACCAAACGCTCAATCTACTTCACTGGAAAGGAGACCAATTTGTATTTATGTAGCTATAAATTACATTCCATATACATCAGATGTAGAAATCTAGGCTACCTAAGCATTAGTTCAAATTTATTCCATTAATGTCTGTGTGCCACTTTTTATGTGATGTCCAGGAAGCTGATGGCTTCTGGTTTTCTTTTTAATCTGGCTATAAGAACAAGGGAAGAACGTTTAGCTTTGGCTCTTCAGTTCACTTCTGTTGATCTGATTCTGATGGGCGTGACAAAATACTTACTTTCCTATTTGTCATTTTATGTTATCTTCTTTAAATCTCCCTTTCTTTTTTATTTTTAAATTTTATTTATTTATTTATTGGGCAGTGGGCTGGTGGTCGGGGGTGGCAGAGCTTGATCTCATGACCCTGAGATCATGACTGAGGACCCTGAGATTAAGACCAGAGCTGAAATCAAGAGTCTGATGACTAACTAACTGAGCCACCCAGGTGCCCCCTCCTATTTATTTACTTATTATTTATTTATTTATTTTTTATGTTTAAAAAGAATGTTTATTTGGGAGCGAGAGCGTATTACGGGGTGGGGAGAGAACACAAGCAGGGGAAGCAGCAGGCAGAGGGAGAAGCAGAATCCCCCCCCACCACCACCACCTCGGGGAAGGAGTCTGATGTGGGTCTCCATCCCAGGATCCTGGGATCACAACCTGAGCCAAAGGCAGATGTCTAACTGCCTGAGCCACCCAGGTACCCCCTTTCTTTTTTAAACTACATTTTGTTTTGTTTTAAGATTTATTTATTTACTTGAGAGAGAGTGAGCATGCATGAGCTGGGGGAGGGGCAGGGAAGGAAAATCTTCAAACGGACTTCCTGCTCAGCAGGGAGCCCAGTGAGGGGTTGGATCCCAGGACCTTGGGATCATGACCTGAACTAAAGGCAGACACTTTACTTGCTGAGCTACCAGGAACCCCTATGAAGAGTTTTCTTATCATTCAGTATTCAATTAAAATGCTATCCCTTCATAAAACATCTAATATTCCTAGCCAGTAATAAATGCTTGCTTATAACTGTTATGGGAATTTTGAGTGAAATTTATACTTTTGTATTATAACTAATGAGAAATGATCTGATCTCCATTCTCAGTTGACAAATCCCTCAAATAACAAGATCTGCTTCATTACTTTGTACACTGTGTGTATATATGTATCCTATACAGTAATCATGATAGCAGCAGTATCAACAATTACACTAGTGAACATACCATGAATGATTTCTCTATGTACACATTTTGTAATGGTTCTTGTCTTGTTCAATCCTCATAACCCTAGGAGTTAGGAACCAACATTATCCTCTTTTACTATGAGAAAATTGGGGCCTAGTGAGGTTAGAGAACTTACCCAGCGTTTTACAACCACTTGACTTTAAGGTTATTTTGAAATCTGGATCTACCTTGATTCAACTGGGCATTTGTTCCTCTTCAAATATATAGACAACTATAGGACTTGTACGCAATAGATGAGTAATGAAAACCCTTTGTGTGAAACTATAGTGAAATAATTGCTCTGTTCGTGAGCAATTTAAATCAAAATTTATTTTTCCAGAGAGACAAGCAAGGTGTAATTTTACCTAGTTTATGTAATATTCCCTCTTTGTAGTGAGTGGTCCAGGGTATACATTAACATCATAAAAAGAGTCATCAGGTAACACCTTAGAATAGCTCTACTGGCTATTTCTTTATTCGGCATATTCAAGTGCTAAAGATTCACCTGTTACACTTTGAAAGGCAAATTTCTAACAGCATTTATGTAAACAGAATTTGGAGGAGGTATACCTTTGCCGGCAGAAATAGACATCGTATTCTTGGGATATGAAATTGCCATCTGAAGCAGAGATCCAAAATAATAAAATTCACTAAGCAAGTTCATTTCGTGCTAAGAAAGAAGTTGAGCGGGTGTGATGACACTGCTTTATGAAGACATCAGTGATCCAGGATCTTTCTATCTTTCTGCTCCCCGTTTCAAAGGGATTGCACTTATCTGCAGAGTTCATGATGGTTCTCCATCACTTATTCACAGCAGCCAGGAATACAATGTGAATGCATGGCCACACTCTTTCCCTTTAAAGGCACAATCTGGAAAGTTCATCTACCACTTCCTTTACACCCCATTGCCCAGAACTTAATCACATAGACAAACCTTACAACAAGGGATGCTAGAAAATGTAATCTTTATTCTAAATGACCATGTGCTGAGCTAAACATTCCACTACAATGACGTGAGGGCGTATACTTTAGGGGATAAATAGTGGTAACTCCCACAGACTCCACCATATTATACTTGCCTTTTTGTGCTAAAGAAATTTGGTGGGTTCTGTATTAAATGTTTTTTCTTTTAATATATGTAGTGGCAAACTTGAGATGTAACATAGAACATAAAATCAATTGAAAAATGTACATTATTTATTCCTAAATACATTTTAGGCATTTTTAACTTGGATTTGTAATTGGTATCTGATTCTAGATTGAAAAAAAAAATTGATAACATGTTACCTAAGAAATGCTTCTATGCCAGGGAATTTTGGTTCACACGGCTCCTTCTTTGCATGGCCATTTCCATGCAAAGGCATAAATTTTAACCACATTAATGGAGATTGGAAATGTCAAAAACCCTGAAGAACTACATGGAGTATTTTGTGTATAGTATAAAATTTTGTCAGCACTGCAAAATGTATTGTATGAATAGAATAACTTTGACATATAAAATAAAAGATTTTGTTAAAGCTATTAAATTCTCTTTTCTCTATTTCAGTGAGAAGGATCAAATGAGGAGGCTCCTTTTGTCTAGGAGAAAAGAAGAAAAAAATGAAATTTGTGCTGTGATCTGTGGAATTGAGATTTGATGGACAGGTAGAAAAGAGTTTAGAAACAAGAAGGAAGAAATGGATGTATTAGGTACCTAGGGACAGTAGAAAAGATTACAAAAGGCAAGGTGAAATTTCCAGAACTGTGTGATTTTACCAAAATTAAATGGGAAATATGATAAAATTAGTAATGTTTTCTACTCATAATGAATTATCTGTTACATCTTTTTCCTATAAAAGTTTATTTCTGTATACACTGACTTTCCTAGTGTTAAATGATTTTATTCAATCAATGCATATCACAACACCTCTTATAATTTATTCCTTCTTTATAGATTTGGTAAATGAATTAATGAAAGACCAGTGTTGGGTTTTTCTCAATACACTGCTGTGGAAATATTCAGTTAATATATGATTACAGGAGTGAGATGACATTACTTATCTGCTCCTCTCCTTTTATGTAATCTCAACATTTGATTTGAAAATTCAAATACAGTTGTATCTTACCAAGGAGACTGGAATTTGGACACATGAACCATACTCTTGATGGTGATTTTGAAGAACTTATTTTGAAATTTGTATTTTCATTCTCTGCTATGTACCACCTAACTCATTTTTTCTATGGGTCTGGTTACTTGGCAACAACATTCTTTATTCCTAAATCTTAGCAAATACTTTTAAAGATGACATGATTATGAAAAGTGTAATCTGGAAAATGAATGGACTGAGTTTTAATCGGTTGCCCTAGTTACAAAGAAATACATGGTCTATTTTAGTTATGCGCCATCACTGAGTCAGAAGGTTAGAGCAGGGAGGCCTTCGAGATTGGGGTCAAGTTCCCACATGGCACAGATGAGGAGAGAGTCAATCATGTTCGTTTTCATTTTCATTTCAATTTTCCATATCAGAATCAGAGCATGCAAAGCATAAGGAAGAATCCAAAGATGGCGGAGGGGTTTGTTTGCAAAATCACTTCCTTCATATGAACTAGATCACTGGGTGAAGAGTTACATAGTTCTTCTGAACTGTCCATGAGGGAAACTGACAGTTTCACTTTTTATTTAGTTTTTTTGTTTGTTTGTTTCAAACATAGCAAATTTGTCTACAATTCTACTATAACACTATACACAAAGATGGCACCTAGGTGGCTCTGTTGGTTACGTGTCCAACTCTTTGTTTCAGCTCAGGTCATTGTCTCCCAGCCATGAGATTGAGCCCCATGCCGGGCTCCATGCTTAGTGGGGAGTCTGCTTAAGATTCTCTCTCTCCTTCTCCCTCAGCCCCTCCTCCCCTGCTTTTTCTTTCTAAAAAAAATAAATAAATCTTAAAAAAAAAAAGTCCTTATTTACAGTCTTAACTGGACTACACACAATAGGAAAGAGTAATTTCGCAGAAGTAAATCAGTGTGCCGTAAAGACTCCTATCACCAGACAGTTCTATTTGAATGTCAAGTAAGAATCTCAAATTGTTGAAAACAAAACTCCTGGTGTCCTCTTCAAATAAGTTGTTCAGGACAAAAATCGAGATTTCAGGTTCAAGTCTTCTCTTTCTCTGTTACATCAAATCTAATTTATCAGCAATGGTTATTAACCTTACCTTCAAAACATATCCCAGTTTCTGTCACTTCTCACTGCCTTCACCACCACTGTATTGGTTGATGCCCCAGTTATCTCTCATCTGAATTCCCATAATAGCCCTTCTAACTCTCCTCCTTCCTCACACACTTTTCCTATGCTCTTGTCTCCAGAGAAGCCAAAAAGATCTTTTTGAAAAATAAATCATTTTTTAGCCTCCCCTTGTTCTAACAGGAGAATTCAGATATAGTTAAAGAATAGATGGTAGGGGCAGAAAGGAGGAAGTGGGGGAAAAAGAACAGTGTCCACTACAGGGTGGAGGTAATAAAGCCAGTATTGCTTACACAGTGGATGCTCCCTTTATCAGCAGTTGTTTCCAGGGTCAACCCCATTAAAACCACATGATCCTCCTCTGAAGAATCTTCAGAAGGCCAATAGTAGACTAACTCAACATCAGAATGCCACGCCATTCACCTCACTTCAGCCATCACATAGGCATTTTATCGTTTTACCTCATCACAAGAAAAAGGGTGAGTACAGTCCAATAAGATATTTTGAGAGAGACAGAACACATTTACATAACTTTCATTATAGTATATAGTTATAATTGTTCTATTTTATTTTTAGTTATTGTTAATATCTTACTGTGCCTAATCTACAGATTAAACTCTGCCATAGGTATATATGTATAGAAAACAACAGCAATGACAACATATACAGGGTTCAGAACCATTTGCACTTTCAGGGATCCTCTGAGGGTTTTGGGCTATATAAGCAGATAAGGGGGAACTACTGTAATTTTAATGATGTCTGTCTGTGGAATTTAGAAATGCTGGGTTTATTGTGAGGGAAAATATTGACAGCCTCAGAGTGTTTGATAAGCTGGTGGACTCCCATAAAGAAGGTAAATTTAAAGTAGCAATACAGAAATAAATACATTGTTATTTATTTTTTTAAAACAAAGAACCGCATTGAGTTTGGGATGGGATTAAACTGTGCTTAGGCTGTGCACGTGATAGAGCAAGTTCTCAAGTACTTTTGCCCGAGGAGCTTCAGGTTATTTGTTTAAAAAAGGTAGATGAAATTAGGATGACACTCCCTCAAAAAGCCAAAGACTTTTAAAACAAATATAAACAAATACATGTTTGGTGATGAGAAGGAGCAGGGACTCATGGAGAGCAGAGCTTGCTCAGGATACAAGGTTTGAGGAAGCCTGGCATTCTAGGCAGCGACAGTAGATGGCGGTGGTGTGCCAGAAGACAGCCTGAGAGGTTGTGACTGATCTGCAGGAGGTCGTTTATGCAGGTGCTTGTTAAAAAAAAAAACAAAAAACACTGTTTTGTCTGAGGACTGTAAATTGTATTCATGATTCACATATCATTATTAATTCATTTTGTATTCATTATCATAGGGCAGATTCATTTGGCATTTATGCTGATGTCAAAGTATAGGCACTTCCAGGAGCTATCTGTGCAAGTTCATACCAGGCTATCTGTGTGCCTGTTTTCATGGATGCATAAGTGGAAAGAAGACATGTTTAAAAAAAAATAGCAAAAAAAAGACACGATTTGGCTGTAGATTGTACCAGGGATTGCCCAGCTAATGGCTTTCAGTGTTTAATTCTGTGTGTCATTACTTTCCTATGCATATTTTTGGCAGTTTAAGCCTAGCAGATGAGAATCTTCCAGGCTGGAGAGCTCTGCATAAGATAAAAATTTAATAATCTTATTGCTGACCCAACCACTAAGGGTGGAACAGATAATCCTTTAATAATGCACTTCAGAAGCCTGGTTTGCGTAGCCAGAGACTGGAGGCAGCTGGGTATAGTGGAAAGAGAGCCTTTGAGACTGGAAAAAGATGGGCTGTGGTGTTGGCTCTGCTACTAACTAGCTCTGGGACTTTGGGAAAATCAATTAACCTTCCCAGGTCTCAGGTTCTTAATCTATAAAATGAAGGGATTGCATGAGATCATCCCAAAAGTCCCCTCCGGTGCTAAAAATAGCAAAATTTTCTGGTAGAAAAAAAATACATACCAGATACGTTTTTGAAATGCTAACACTTCTACGTGACCTACTTCAAAACAGATGAGTTGTAAAGCTGGCCATGAATTGTAAAATGTGTATCATCTGTGAGTAAATGCACCTCAAGCTGTTACAAGTGTGATTTATCACCAGTGGCTGGTGCAGTATTACATGTAAGTGACAGCACTTGGTCTTGAAACCTTTCTTAAATCTCAGAAATGACAGAAGAGAAACTTTGGGAAGGAGGTCTAACTTCAGGACTGCTTTCTCACAAATGAACACAATTTGACAAACTGTGTGTCATGATGTGGAATACACTTCCCAAATGGGCAAAGAGATGATCTACCTTGAAACATTTCCAAACTCTAAACCAGATCTTGCTCGGTGATTAAATCACTCTAGAAATAAAGCAGATGCTCAGAGAAGCTCATGAACTCTTTGAGGACAGCAGGCACTTCTCTCCACTACAGTATGGAAAATGAGTTCTCTGAAATGTTTCATGCATTCTCATATGCTCCCTGATTTAACACAGGAGATAGTGGGCCAATTGGTGAATTCCCAAATAAAGAGCACTGACAAATAAACAAATCTATTGGAGAAAGACATTTAGGAGAAAATCATGTTTGACTAATCCTTTTTTAAAAGAGATGGCCAATAAAGATAAGGGTACATATTTACAATTGATTCAAAGGAGGAATATTTCTTTTTGGAGCAAGTGTTGGAAAGGGAGAAATGTTTTATCATGGATCTCACACTTCCCTCTTTTTTTTTTTTTAAAAGATTTTATTTATTTATTTGTCAGAGAGAGAGAGGAGAGAGAGCAAGCACAGGCAGACAGAATGGCAGGCAGAGGCAGAGGGAGAAGCAGGCTCCCTGATGAGCAAGGAGCCCGATGTGGGACTCGATCCCAGGACGCTGGGATCATGACCTGAGCCGAAGGCAGCTGCTTAACCAACTGAGCCACCCAGGCGTCCCACACTTCCCTCTTTTTGATGATGAGTGAAAGAGTGAAGCATGAAAAGAATAGTCCTTCAGTCATCAAAGTTGAGACTCACTGGTTAGTCTGATGATCTAAAATTAGGTAGAAGGAATCTCAGTGTTTGCTCATGTCTGCAGGTGATTCTAAACTCTTCAATGCTATTAAATGCTGGATCAGTTGGGATGAGTTGTATGAGTATTTCATGAAAGTCAAAGGGCTGAAGGATGAGAAGAAGCTTTGTTCTACAAACTCCAAACAATTACTATATGCCCAGAACTCTGCTAGTGCAGGAAATATATTCGGATACAGTTAAGAGAGTGAGTAGACCTATAATCAGAAACTTACCATGCGTCAGTGCCTTAAGAGCTATCCTAAGAGATGTCAACATTCATGAGGGAGGGAGGGCATCTGGAGGGAAGCAGAGGACTTGCGGAATAAAATCAGACCAGAGTTGGTGAAGAGCTGAAGTAAGAGTAATCTAAGTTCAAAGGCAGGAGAGGCAGTGTGTGATAAGGTATGGGTAACGGAGAGAATATATGATATTTTGAACATTAATCAGTATGGTATGACAGAGGAAAAAAAAATGATTCTTGAGGTTAAGTTGCGGGAGATATGGTCAGGGAAGAAAACAAGAGCGAGTTCTTGAGGGAACAGCAGATGCTTTTAAGTGAAACAGATCCCATTTTGAATTCTTATCATTTACTGTGTGTTTTCTGGGGTAGTGTTTAATTCTGAGTAATGGTCTCCTAATCTTTAAAGTGAGAGTAGTGATGCCATCCTCAGAGACTCACTGTGAGGTTTTAAAATAGGTTTCTGCCAGTTGTCTGTCAAACCTCAGCTTTCAGTTAAGAGCATGAGGTTGGGGAAGGAGTATTGGATCTCTGTTAGCAATTCGCAGGTTCCTGTCCACAGACTCTATTCATCCAAGCATGACCATGAACTCTGTTTCCTTCTCTCTTTCTCACCATCCTTTGAATGACTGAATATGGTCGATAGCATGTGTAACATTAACGGAAGAAAGCCTACCACGATAACAGAGAAAGTCCCTCCTAACTTTCTCAAGTTGTGTGCCTTTAGCTCTTCTTTGCTTCAAAACAAACATTCTGGTCAACTAGAGCTGTGGTTCTAGCTGTAGCCCTCTAGGACCAACAGTTTTTGAAAACAGCACTGTTCCTACCTCATGAGAACATCTCACAGCACCAGTTGTATTCATCTTCTTGGACCTCTGTCACACAGTTAACTTGGGTCCCAGAAAGCTAAGAAATGAAGACTGCACATTAAAATAATTCCTAATCCAAATTGCCATCTTCTAAGAAATTTACTTCCTATTCCACATTTTACCTAAAACATCATCAGTTGAGTTATCCATTATACTGGGCAGAAGGCATAATGATGTATGCAAATGACAGCACACAATTATTCCAAGTAATATAATTTTTATATGTTATAAATTAAAATTTTGAATACTGCCTGTATTATTAAATTCATAAGAAGAAGTCAAAGCCCCAGAAAGCCCTCATTCTAACAAAACATTTTAAGTTAAACCCCAAAGAAATTAGTCTGAAAGGTCCTTTGTTTTTGTTGCTATTGTTGTTTTCCTCTTCAGTTCCTTTCTCTATCACAGTCAGATAGAGAATGGTCCAATGTCTAGAGAAGTAGAGGCTCCCATAGCTGCTATAGCTTGGACCCATTTAAAGGAAAGACTAGGTTCTGTCAAGATTTCTGCATTCCAAGTACTTTCACTCAAAGTTTCCCATGTGCCCTAGTTTTTAAAAGTTCAAAAAATTAATAGGTCACACAGATTTCAATGCACTAGTCTGAAAGCCTCAACCTTTGGAGAAGGTGTTTCTCAACTGGTTCTTTTTCCCCATTCTCCATTATTTGAAATCTATTAAGAACCCCCCCCACCCCAGCCATGTATTCCCACAATACTTTCTCTCCCCACATTTGTTTCATTGGCAGAATCAGCAACAGAAGGTCTTTGCCCTCATTGCTGAAACTTCAGAAGTTATAGCCCCTGGAGGCCCAGTGGATGCTAAGACCTTCCCTTCTGTGTTCACCCCAAAAGTTGCCTATCCTATGCTTTGTTTTCGATTTTTTTTTTTTTAGAATCAGAATAATTTTGGGGGGCACGGGGGGGCAGAGATTTGATGGCAAATTACTTCCTTTCTGTTGCTTTATCTCTTTCTATTATACTAGGTTACTCCTCAAATACTTTGATCTTTTCCTGTTTCTCCTTTTTAGAAGGTCCTTTGGAGTATTTTTTTTTTAAGATTTTATTTATTTGACAGACAGAGATCACAAGCAGGCAGAGAGGCAGGCAGAGAGAGAGGAGGAAGCAGGCTCCCCAGTGAGCAGAGAGCCTGATGTGGGGCTCGATCCCAGGAGCCTGGGATCATGACCTGAGCTGAAGGCAGAGGCTTTAACCCACTGAGCCACCCACGCGCCCCTGGGGTATTTTTAATATTGATTATCTTTAATAATACACCCATGAGTATTGAAAAATTTGTTTAAGTTTATTATTATTAAGACTTTATTTTTTAAAGCAGTTATAGGTTCACCACAAAACTGGGGATAAGGTACAAAGATTTCCCATATATACCCTGACCCAACACATGCATGGACTGCCGTTATCACCATCCCCCATCAGAGTGGGGCATTTGTTACAACTGATGAACCTACACTGATATATCATTATCACCTATAGTCCATAGTTTATAACAGAGTTCACTCTTAGTGTTTTAATTCCATAGATTTGGACAGATCTATAATGATATGTGTCCATTATTATAGTATCATACGAAATAGTTTCGTAGTCCTAAGAATCCTTTGTGCCCCACCTATTTATCCCTGCACCTTAATCCCTGAAATCCACTGTTCTTTACTGTCTCCATAGTTTTGCTTCTTCTGGAATGTCATCTAGTTGGAATCATACAGAATGTAGCCTTTTCAGATTGGCTTCTTTCACTTAGTAATATGCATTTAAGGTCTTTCCATGTCTTTTCATGGCTTGATAGTTCTTTTTTTTTTCAGTGCTGCTTAACACTTTATTGTCTGGATGTACCACACTTTTTTTTTTTTTAATAGACATTTGATTTTAATTTCCTCAGCACCTGTGCTCACTTTTTTTTTTGACAGATTTTTTTAAATTTATTTATTTTCAGCATACCAGAATTCATTGTTTTTGTACCATACCCTGTGCTCCATGCAATCTGTGCCCTCTCTAATACCCACCACCTGGTTCCCCCAACCTCCCACCCCCCGCCCCTTCAAACCCCTCAGATTGTTTTTCAGAGTCCATATTTTCTCATGGTTCACCTCCCCTCCCAATTTCCCCCAACTCCCTTCTCCTGTCTAACTCCCCTTGTCCTCCATGCTATTTGTGATGCTCCACAAATAAGTGAAACCACATGATAATTGACTCTCTCTGCTTGACTTATTTCACTCAGCATAATTTCTTCCAGTCTCCTCCATGTTGCTACAAAAGTTGGGTATTCATCCTTTCTGATGGAGGCATAATACTCCATAGTGTATATGGACCACATCTTCCTTATCCATTCGTCCGTTGAAGGGCATCTTGGTTCTTTCCACAGTTTGGAGACCGTGGCCATTGCTGCTATAAACATTGGGGTACAGATGGCCCTTCTTTTCACTACATCTGTATCTTTGGGGTAAATACCCAGTAGTGCGATTGCAGGATCATAGGGAGGCTCTATTTTTAATTTCTTGAGGAATCTCTACACTGTTCTCCAAAGTGGCTGCACCAACTTTCATTCCTACCAACAGTGTAAGAGGGTTTCCCTTTCTCCTGGATGTACCACACTTAATTTCTTCATTCACCTACTGACAGACATCTTGGTAACTTCCAAATTTTGGTAAATATGAATGCAACTATCATAGACATAAACTTGCGGGATTTGTGTGGGTATGTTTTCAACTCCTTTGGATAAATACCAGGGAGCATGATTGTTGGATTACATGACAAGATCATACTTATTTTTGTAAGAAACCATCAAACTGTCTTACAAAGGGCCTGTTAGTTCCCATTGCTCCACATTCTTCCCAGCATCCTTTGGTATCATCAGTATTCTGGATTTTGTCCAGTGATCCCTCATTGCATTTCCCTGATGACATCTGATGAGAAGCATCTTTTCATTGCGTATTTGCCAATTGTATGTCTTCTTTGGTGAGGTGTCTGTTAAGGTCTTTAACTAATTTTTAAAATTGAGTTATTTATTTTTTTATTGTTGATCTTTAAGAGTTCTTTGTATATTTTGGATAGTAATCTTTTGTCAGATGCAAATGTTGTCTCCCCATCTGTGGTTTGTCTTCTCATTCTCTCAACATTGCCTTTCAATAAGCAGACATTCGTAATTTTAGTGAACTCCAGTTTATCAATTATTTTATCCATGAATTGTGCCTGTAGTGTTATATCCTGCTGAGTTTTGAACATTGTTATCTGCTCCCTAAACTGATTTCTGTTCTCTTCCATAACATGTGGGGTAAACACAGCTTGTTGTGTTTTATTCACTCTCTTTTCAACTTTCCTTCCTTTTTGATGTCCAAACTTTTCCTTCTCTTACATATCCCTTGAGATTTTATATTGTCAGGCTCCCTAGTAAGAGATATAATGCCAGACCTAGGTGCTACTCTGTTATTGTACCATCTGGTTCCTTTCCACCTTTTTTGTTTGTTTGTTTGTTTGTTTTTCACATACTTATTGCTTTCCTTTGAGTCTTATTTTCATTAATAAGGCCTTCTTTGGTCACTAAGTTTTTCCTCAGTGGACATTTCCTATTCTTCCATGCTCTCTTGTTTTCCTTATCACTTGTCACAGTCATGCTATGCACTCATCTATTTTTTATTTTTTTCCTATATCTCCCTCTAAAATGTATGCTGAGTGGATATAGGGATTTCTGATCTCTGTTCCCTTCACATTCCCAGAAGCAAGAAGAGTGCCTAGCAAAGAGTACACACCCCCAAATTATATTGAATCAAATTTTGGGGGAGAAGGGGGCAATATCTACATTTTCAACTACCACAATGATCTTAAAGCACATCTGAAAAGGCTTAATATATTTTTTGATCTCTTTAGTTTTCCCCTCTCAAATGTTGAAATAATCTGTAACTGCTTTGTATGGCCGTCCCAATCTTCATGAATGGTTTCCTAACTACTGTTGCTACAGGCTTCCCATCTGCTGTTATAAGATGATGTTTCTCAGTGCTTTCTTGCATATGAGCTTCTTCCAGGGAAATCACTCAAGTTCACTGCTGAGAAATTTTACCATTACCAGAGGAAAAGCATTTGGTGTAAATGTAGCTCATTTCTCTTTCATTTGGTTCTGATTTTATAGTAAGGATCTCAACGTCTTAGGTAGGTTCCTTTCTTCATCCCTTGAAAATTGCTCTTCTGCTCTGTCTAAAGGCAAAACCATTTTCTGAGCTATAATCATTTAAAACATTTAAAACATAACCATTTAAAATATGTATATTTTTCTCTTTTTTTTCAAGTTTTCTATAGATCTTATTTCTAAGATTATGCCTGAATGCAGGCACATTTCTTTGCTGAATTTTAAGTTTTAACTTAGTAATAATCTCCTTCTATATTTTTTAAACCTAGGTTCAAGTAAAAGCCATTTCCAACATAATATGCTTCTTTCCCTTATTCTTCCTTATTTTTAGATTAATAAAATCCACCGTCCTCTTGTAAGTCAAATTGGTCTGGATCTTAGAGATGTTATGCCATGGTCACAACGCATTCAATGACCAAATTAGAGTCATGTTCAAACTATGTGGTAGGAGATGGCTTTCAGAGACTGTGAATATACCACATGAATCCAAAAGATTAGCCACTTGGCATGTCTCATGTTTACTTTTTGGAATTGGATGCCCTTTCAAGTGTGGCAAGGGGAAGAAATTGGAAGTAGCTAAACTAATAGCCTCTATTACTTTCAAACACTGACAATAAAAGGCTTAAATTTTCACCTATTCATAGTATAGCCCATATGGATATTAACTGCGTTTGTAGACTGAAGCCTCAGCTGATGGTGAGAATCACTACAAAGAACAAAAATCATTTCACCCCCTCAATTCCTGAGAAGCCTGTATCATTGAGGGAGACTTAACTGGAACTAAATGACTCCCTTTTCTGTGTTAATCTAATCCCTGTCTCATTGACGCTTGCTTAGGCCAAAACTGTATCAGCATCTGTCAAGGTCAGCTACAAAGGTCAGTGTGAGTGTCCTTATAAGTGCTATGCTACTTATAAAATAGCTGCTTAAACACATAGACACATGCTGGAATAAGTTGCTGTGATAAGCCACTGTGACCCTAGAAGGTCAAGGACCAGAGCCATACTTGAAGGATCAATATATCTACATGCTATTTTGTTTCACATAATACCAACCCATTGCTGGTTCTTTCAAGGTTCCTGGTCAATGTACCAGTATATTGAAATTTTAGGGTCCCAATAAATAACAAATAGGGTCTTTCCTTCCTTCTGCACTTTGCATAGATTTGAAAATGTGGACACATAAATTGCCAGGTGAATATTGAAATGGCAGCTATATTATTGAAAGAGCTTGATTGGAGGAGAGAGTTTATTTTAGCACTTTAAAATCCTACCTTTTATTAATTGAATTTACCTACACAAATTGATAAGCCACCCTGTTATGGACAAAGATTGCTTAAAGGTACTGCAGGAAGAGACAGAGAAAATACACATGAGAGAAATAGCCTCTACCCTAAAAGAATGTGGGAAACTCACAGACACACACACACACACACACACACACACACACACACTCTAATCCTAACCAACAATCAAGCAAGGGACGTATAAAACAGGGCCAGTGTGCTTCATACTCTCCTCTTTTAGGGGTTGGCAGCAGGGCTGTGTTGGTGAACAAAACTAAGATAATATGTATCATTACAGAGTCAAAAGCCTAGTGATGGATATAGATACCAAAAATGTAAACAAAAATTCCAGATAATAAAGTATGATAGGTTAGGAAAGTTGTATTTGAGAAAATGATATTTAAGATGTTAACTATGAATTAAAAAGAGATATTCTTCTTCACATAGAAAGTAGAGTGAATATTAGTGTCAGATTATAGATGGAAGTAATATAATAAGAAGTAAACTGCATTAAATTTTTTAAAAAGCAAATTTAAAAACACTGCAAAAAATTGAATTTATAAAGTTAATTTGATGATATTACAAAACTTCCTTAAGATGGGTTTAAGAAGGATATTATCACTCAAGAACTGGCGCATCCTTTGGTTTTATACAGATAAAGAAATGATGTAACCACTTAAGCCTGGGAGAGTGCCAGTGAATTAGTTTATACAAATGATCTAGTATTTCATTGTCCAGAGAGAACAGATTATCTTTTTTCATGTCCATGAAATTGTCAGTTCGTTCTTTATTGAGTGATAGGTGCAAAGCTCCTCCAAGTTTGTTGGCTGGACAGATGTGGCATTGTGGAGATAACATAAACATAACTGGCAAAACATAATTGGCAAAGGGTTATATTCTGGCTTACCATATAGTACATCTGTTGCGATGATCGGGTATTCAAATATTCTGACCTTTAGTTCTCTTATTTTAATGAGGGTACTATTGCCTGCTTTAATTCCATTTATGCATTCAGTACTCAGAAGTTATCTCTAATAGCAATAAGATTTTAATCTAAGCAATAAGATTGCTGGTGCACAGCAGAAACACGGTGTCTACTCACGTTAGGTTTAATATACTTCTCTTGATTGTTATTACTTAGTGTTTGTTTCATATGTCACATTATTAAGGGGACCTTTCAATTATTTTCCCCATGAAGGAAACGAAAACTTAAGTAATAACTTTGCTGATAAATTTATGGGTAACAGAACAGAGAAGAATGATATTTATAGGCATAAGAATAAAATTTATCAAATTAAAAATGTAAGAGTATGTACAGTTATATTTGATGGTAAAGATAAAATTACATTAGTATTACACTGATGAAGTTTTTGTGATCCTAAATGATCATTTCTTACTACTTTTATGTACACAGAAGTTTGCAAAATACTGCAATGTGGTAGAATAAAAGAGGTAAGAACTTTGGAGTCAGAGTTGAAAGGCTCAAATCCAAGCTCTGTGATCTTGGGTGACATAGAGATCTCTGTGCCCCAGTTCTCTCCTCTGTAAAATGAGGTAATAACGATGCCTATGCCATAGGATTCTGTGAGATTTTAAAAAGCGGACATCACGAAACACTCCAAGCATTATCTAGCATGTTATAATCACCATGCCTTTACTTAGGAGAGGTTTTGTTGTTGGTCTGGGAGTCATTTCTGTCCCGGCCCATCCTTTTTCCATTCTTCTTGTTTTCTTCATTATGTAAACAACAGATTCAGCTCCTTGTCAGTGTATGGAATGTATCACTTGGACAGTGCTTTAAGGGATCAAAGTGAGACTAGAATGACCCAGAATGTTTACATCTTAAGAACACACTGGCACCTTTCCTTAGAGTGATGGTGACATAAATGTGTTCAAATAAATTAACATTCTCATCTATACTGTCTCAGTAGGCAGAATCAAGTTTGCCTGCCAGGTGAGACAGAGATGGGTGAAGAATGGGCCAATCAAGATGACACAGAAAATTAACCATCATAGGTGTTGAGGGGAGAAAAGAATTTTCAAATGTGCCAAATTCAGTCACTTAAGATAAACAATCAAAGTAAATAAACAATGTTAAACACAAACATGGACAAATATTATTTCCATTGGTAACAAATCCCCTTTATGTTTTTGTTTCCTCATCTCATGCTCAAATGAGTCTCTTTAATATTTTATTTGTGGCAATTTTTGCAAGTTAAGAAAGAAATATTTCCTTTGTCAAGTCTATTAATTTTTTATTTAGTTTTCTAATATAAAATGTGGTTAGATATTTTAAATTTGTAAGCTACTAAAACATTAATATTTATTGAAGAAAAGTTGAATAAATTCAAAATAATTCATGGAGCTTTTATAAATGCAAAATCTGAGGACCCCCTCTGTCCCATCTCAGATCTACCACAGCAAAATCCCCACATTTCCTAAGATTTGACCAAATTCAGTTTAACAAACAAACATAAAACCCACAAATAAAAACTTTCTAGTCAGGTGATGGTGAATGGAACAGCTACTATGGTGAATTCACAGATTCATGAAATTCTAAGTCTCTGAATGTAAGAGATTTGTTATGTTGGTATAGATGATAGGGTGTGTTGGAGGGGAAAGAATTTCCTCTGTCCTTAAGAATCAAAATGACACGAGAGGGATTAACAGAAGAAAATTGAATTTGATAGTTTACATACAGGGATTTAAACAGACATGGAAATTCCAAAGACAGTGAGGAAATGTGAAGCTTATCTGAGTTAAGGGGAGGGGTCCGGATCTGAGGCTAAGAAGGGGAGAAAGCTCATTAGCAGGAAAGTGAAAGGAGATGTTTGGGGGGGGAAAAGGTACTATTAGGTGAATTTCTTAGGTAAAGAGGAATCTTTGTTTATAGTTCTTCCTGCTACAGACAGGCAGTTGAGGGGGAAGTAAAGAACTTTTTCTGAATTTGCTGGGTTTTGATGGCTTTTAACTCAAAATAATGTTCATTCCAAAGTGGCCCATCTTAGAGCTGCCTTCTCCTGGCCCCCACAGTTGAATAAGTTCCCCAAAGATGTCAATGTTTGAATTCCCAGAACCCGAGAACATGTTATCTTATCTGATAAAAGGGAGTTGGCAATTGTGATTAAGTTAAAGATCTTGAGATAAGGGTGTTATCCTGGATTATCTGGGTGAGCCCAATGTCATCACAAGGATCTCTAGAAGGAGAGGCAGAAGGAAGAGAGGATGAGGTGATAATGGAGGTAGAGATTAGAGATGCAGGTAGGACCTGGAAGCAGCAGCCTTTACAGGCAAGAGGTAAGGAATAGATTCTCCCCTGGAGCTTCCAGATGGGATAAAACCTATAGACAACTTGATTTCATCCCTTTCATCCCTTTAAGATTGTTTTCAATCTTGACTTGCAGAACCATAAGAATAAATTTGTGTTGTTTTGAGCAACCAAATTTTAGTTCTTTGTTGCATGAATGTTTGCTTCTGGAAAAAGACACTGCTAAATCCTTTACACAGAGTTAATAAAATTTAATTTTGAAAATCATGTGAGGCACATATTACTATTGTCTTTAATTTTACATAGGATAGACTCTAGCTTATAGAAATTAAGTAATTCACCCACTGACTCATTGCTAGTCCAATGTGACCCAGAATTCAACCCATACAGTCTGGTTCCCACCACACCTCCTGCTTCTGCTCCTTCCTTACCTATCTACACTTATCTCTGAGATTCCTCATCATAGGCTTTAGGTAGGGAAGGTAATTGGTTCACGTGGAGTTAGAAACTGCAATTAAATAGAAATAAATTGAGCAAATATTTAGTAAGTATCCAATACATAGCAGGCATTTTACTAGACAGTAGACCACGTGGGTAAGTAAGATAAACAGGGCTCCAATCCTTGAAGAACTTAGAGTCACAGAAAAAATGTGACTCTCTTTTCAATAGGACTTAATACATTTCCAATCTGTATTCAGCACTTTTTTTTTCTGTCTGCTCTTTAGCTGTTTTTTAAATTTTACAACATACATAACCAATGCTGGGTCACTATAAATGCAGTTTTTAGAATACTGCCATTTGAAGCAGAAGAGGGGAGGTTTTTTAGATGAACAGAAGACATAAATACATTTTTTTATATTGCCTTTGAAATCTCTGCATTGTAACATTCTTTGCCAGTGATGAAACCACTTTTAATTTTTATTTCCTTTACTCCCTGGAAAGCAAAATGAATTAAGCAGCATCTCCGTTTGTTTTTAAATATGAAAGAAAGTTCCAAGTAAGACATTTGGGAGCATAGGAAAAAACATTAAATGCAGCAGCAATGAGTTCAGGGGACAGATTCACAACCAGAGAGGAAAACAAAAGAACGCCTTGAAAAAAACAAAGAGTTTTGCTTTCACTCCCTTTCATTTCCTCATCTTAATGCTTTTATGAGCCAAATATTTTACAAACTTATGCTCAATGGAAACAAAAGGCTTCATTGCATGTTATTAAATATGGAATTATAAGTATAATTACTTAAAATATATTGCATTTGGATTTCCCCCAACTCTATTTTTCCAGTAATTTTGAGCTCATTATATTCAGGTGGATCTATTGATTCTATTTTTAGAGATTCTAAGTGATTTCTTGCAGTTTACCTATTGTTCCCCTTTTAATTAACAGCAGGTATGTATTACAGCAGTGACAGTATTTATTCTATAACTTCAGTTCTGCACCTGCACAGAGACACACTACTTTATGCTAAATGACCACACAAGCTAAGCCGCATGCCCTGCAAGATAGAACTCTACTGGACACACTCTGGTGCTGTTTCCTGATGAGAAACTGGGTTCTGCTTCTGAGTAAGATGAGTCACTTTATGTGGACCCTAAACCCTGTATCTGTAAAAGAAGGATGTCTAGGGTGCTTTTCAACAACTATGCATCAAATTTCTGTGAACACTGTTTTGTCTCCTGTTGTATTCTCTATTGCACTCTGGAAAGAGCCAGCTTTGGAATCCTTCACATACAGTAGGAAAACCTGCTTTCCACAAGTGTTAGACACTGAAATTCTGCCTGTAGGAGTCTTCCAAGTTTTCTCACAAACCCAGTCCAGTCTAATTTCTATTTTCACTTTACTTTGTTGGATAGCAAGTGTCAGGCCACCAGGTGGCAGAATGGTTTTGGGTAATTCCCCAAGGGGATTTACACACACATATATTCCCATATCTTGTTTCCACTCTAGAGGTTTGAATTTTGGAATATTTTTCAGTGTTTTCACAAAGTCATCAGTGATATGACATTATAGGGGCAGAAAACTTTTTCCTTCTCCCCTTCATGTTTTTTGGGTGGTCTAATAATTAAATTGATGTAAAACACATTAACAGGAGAAAAACAAAACTTTAGTAACATGGTATCTTCTATAGTCCTAGTGGGAAGGCCCAGGGAAACTGGGTTAACTCGCTGACCAAGGGATCATATTAAATACCATCTCCTGCTCAAGACAAAAGGTGTTGGAATAGGAAGTCAGTTAAGGGAAGTTACCAGGAAGTGAGAGTAACTAAATGGAAGGTTGTTATGCAGATTCAAGTCTTCTCCACTGATTGTAATTTTCTAGAGATTTAGGGTCAGCCTCCTCCTGTAACTCTTACAAATGAAGATATTCCTCATAAATGCAAGCAGCTCTTATAAAAGGATAATTTATACTTGGTTTTCAGACCATCTCCTACGTTTGCAGTTTCTTAAAAATAACAAGCTGAAAATAATCCACAGGCCAAAGAGACACATCTTGGATGGCAACTTTTGCTTCCTTTCAACTTCTAGATGGAAGAGGAGTCCTCTTCCCTAATGTAGAACTTTCTTCTTTGGTAGGGAAAAGAGATTGGGGAATATTTTACACGTAGTTTTAGGACCAGATGGAAGTAAAACAGGTTAGCGAAAGACTAATTTATATGGACTTGAGGATCCAAAAAAAAAAAAAAAAAAAGATTCTAGATTCCATGTAGTTAAGAATACAACTTTTAATGTGAAAGAACTTGAATAGTTTTGTGCTGTCTCTGAATGTCATCTTTCCTTTAGAGCTGTAACTAGCTGAGAGGAAACCCATAAGAATGACAGTAATAGCAATAAACATTTTAAATGTTAGTACATTTTCAAATTTCTCATGTTTAACCGCCAGTTCTTCTCATTCAAACAGGAGTGGTGAGCCTCCATCAGATCCAACCAAGCACTTGGACAGTGGTTGAGGGCAAGCAACCTGCTGGTTTCGAGATGCTTCTTGGTAAACAGAGGTTTTTCTCTCTCCCTATCCCAATGCAAGTCACCTTTTCTGATATGAGAACCATGAATGATTATTTCCCCTTAAAAGTCTTCATGAAAAAAAAAAAAAAATAGAGATAATGATACCTTTCTGCCAGTGTTGCTGTGGGGACCAAACAAGACAAGGAACACAAATGCTTAGCCTAGGGATGTGGCAAACACTTCATGAAGAAACAGAAGGCAAGCTGGGGGCAAAGCCCATGCTAATACCCCACAACTACTCCTCCCCTCCCAGGTGGTAACACTCCTGGGCACTCCTGGCTGCCCTTGAACAAAGGGAAGGGAAAAATAAATGGTTAACTGAGCGAGATCATAGTCATGAAGGACAGGAGTCTCTATCAGACTTAATGATTTACAAGAAAAAAGGCAATCTTATCAATAGGCAGACTTGCAGAAACCTATAGACTCTATTTCCTGGAGTCCTAACATTACTCTACTCTTCAATAAGATAGAAAATTTTATATAATCAGTCACTCCTCACACTTACAATGCAGCTCTTTCTGCGCATGGTTCTGTCCCGTGCTTTCATAAAAACACCTTTTTGAAAAAACAAAAACAAAAACACCTTTTTGCACCAAAGACATCTCAAAAATTCTTTCTTGGCTGTCGGCTCCAAAACTCACCACTCCAAACCACGTCACAGTCACAGGATGGCAGCTGTTACTATTCTCTTATAAAATTAAATAATATTATTTCAGTTGCTCCCAAGTGAAGGTCTGCATAACTTATGAATTTTTTTTTCAAACTATCTCCCTCATCTGTAAGAGAAAAGCAGAAGAAGCCACAAATTGATCCTCTCCCAAT
>NW_019154105.1:46717288-46942217 GCF_002288905.1 Enhydra lutris kenyoni | reverse complement strand
AATTACAATTTTGAGTTGGAAATGAGAGGCATTCTCTTTCATGTTAAGTATAATAGATGGATTTGTGTTCTAAAATATAAATACCACTTTAATTTCCCATGTGTAGCCAATTACATATACTTTAACTGATTAAAGAAATGCATCTTGAAAAAAAATCCTATAACCTAAATTTAGTAAGTGAAAAATGATCAACTAATAAAATATGAGTGAAGATTTACCAGGAGAAAATTACTCTTAAATTGGGAAGCATCTCAGTGCCTTATTGATACTGGAAGCCAATATTCATCCAATAAAACTGATTTCATGAAAGAAACAAATAATTTAATTTGTCAGTGTCATTAAGGTACTACACCAATGCACTTTATGAGGGAATACATTTTCAAATTGAGAATTGTACCTGCAGTGATGTTTATCATTCTCAGAAGCAGATTAACCACAAGGTTGTAGGAGCTCAGTTTTAGGGTTGGCTGGTTTGTGTATGCTGTAAGTGTGGGACGTTCTTGGGAGTCATAGAATATTACAGGGAGGAGAAAAATCCAGGTCTAAGCAGAAGTATGTTTCTGGTAAATTGCCCAAAAATCACAGAAAAAGGAATTAAATATGAAAATAGTCAAGAGTATGATGTGAGATTTGTTTTTTCATTCTAAATGTTCACCTCATACTCTAGTAGACAGAATAACAGACTCCAGAACATGCTCACACCATAATACCTGGAATCTGTGAATATGCCACATACCAGAGAGACTTACATTTACAGAAGGAATTAAGTTGTCAGACTGAGGTGATAAAGACTCAACTGGCCATTACTTTGAAGACCAAAAACAAACAAATAAAAAACCAAAACAAACAAACAAACAAAAAACCCCAAAAAACAAACAAAACAAAACAAAATGGGCTTCAAGGCAAGGAATGAAGTCTGCCTCTAGAAGCTGGAGAAGACAAGAAGATGAAATCTTCCCTAGAGCCTCCAGAAAAGAAAATCTTCCCTAGAGCCTGCCGACATCTCAGTTTTTACTCTAGTGAGACCCATTTTGGGTTCTGACCTCCAGAACTGTGGGATGTTACACTTGTGTTGTGTTAAACTATTAAGTTCGTGGTAATGTGTTATGGTACTAAGAGGAAACTGATACAAATACTTAGGGATTTGTAACTTGGGTATTTTTCTTTTTATTTTTTTAAAATATTTTATTTATTTATTTGACAGAGAGAGATCACAAGTAGGCAGAGAGGCAGGCAGAGAGAGGAGAAAGCAGGCTCCCCAAGGAGCGGAGAGCCTGATGCAAGGCTCCATCCCAGGACGCTGGGATCATGACCTGAGCCCAAAGCAGAGACTTTAACCCACTGAGCCACCCAGGTGCCCCGGTTATTTGTTTTCTTAAAGAAGATCCTAAATTACATGGTTTTATGCATCCACAGAATCTAGCTCCATCTCTATCAATTCTTACATGAATGTTGATTTTATTAGCATTACGTGTTTTTCCACAACATATATTTAATTTTTCCCAAAGATGTACACATATTTTATGATGTGTCCCCTCTCCCTGAGGACACCGTACCCTCTTCATGTGACTTGACTTCCCCTGACCCAGTCACCACAGAAGATTAAAGAATATCTTGTTTTGCAACACTTCATTCTTTTGTAATCTTTAATCTAATTTGTCCTAATGGAGATAAGTGTGAAGCCTACTTACTCTTTTCCTTAAATTGGCCACTAAAGTTAAGTTCTTCAATGTAATTATTTGGATTGTAATATACTTGCACTGTGTCTGTGAAAATTATTAGACTAATGTCTTCCCCTCTAATAATAGCCAGTGATACATTTCAGTTTATAGATACATAATGTCTTTTATCTACTCCACTATTGAATAAAAAAATGATGTCAGTATGCGTTTTTTTAGAATACTTGTGATATTAGAAGAAAACAGGGGAAGATTGCATTGTTGGAGAACTTTTAATGTATTAACCATTCTGCTAAATGCTTTATAAACTTTTTGTTGTTTTATTCTTCCAGCATTACTCTAGGTTGGATAGTCTTATACTCCTTTTACCAGTTAAGATACTGAGTCTTAAAAAAAATTACTTGTTTTGCTCCATGTCAAATACTGATAAGCAAACAAATTAGAATGTGATTCCATTTTGGTTTGTATGACTGGAAGACTCATAAAATTTGAAAACTAGTTAATTTTCCCTACATATACTTAAACTTGATTTGGGGATTCCAAGCTAGGGTACACCTGTATATAATGCATTAATTTATCAGGACTGTCATAGTCTTTTCCTGATTCCTCTAGCCTCTCCTCAATCTGCTTCCCACTTAGCTTATCCTTGATTCACTTCTCCCTCATTCAGGAACATCTGTTTTTGAATCTTGCCTAATGTTCTCCCCTGATTAAGTAGTTGTTCTCTTATATACCCTTATGACCCCCCATTCCCACCTTTCTCATATTAACCATGCCAAAGAATAGGTACATGTTTCCTTCTTTGTCTTCCTCACTAGATTCCTTGAGGAGAGCCATATAGAATAAATCCTTATAATCCCAGGAATATCTAGAACATAGTCTATACTCAGTCAATATTTATTGAATTAATAAATATATTCCCTGACTTTAATATTTCTATAAAATACTTTTCTAGAAGCTAAAGATTTAAGGATTGTCCTGACACGTTTGACTTGTGAAGATTATGGATACTAGCAGCCTATATTTTATCATGTACATTTTATCAATTTATTTTATTTATATTGTCATACTTTACTCCCTGTGTGAATTCAGCTAGTTTTATCTTCATTTCACAAATGTGTAAACTAAGGCTTAAAGCTTAATAATCTGGACCCAGGTGGTAGCACAACAAAAAAATCATGTATTATTATTGTTGTTGTTGTTGTTATCATTTTCATTATTTTTGTTATCATTATCATTATTTGAAGGAATTTCTTGGGATACTATGCAGTGGAGCTGGCAGTCTCCGCTTTCAGGGATGACTTCCTCTGGGGATATGGACACTTCAGAATACTAAGGTCTCCACAGCATTCTCCACATGAGGATAGCTCCTGCCTTCCTTGCATCTTGCTGTTGAAATATTCCATCAGTTTGGCAAAAGGTTCTACACAGGTTGGAGTTGTATATTTGTAGCTCCCTAAGGCAGCACCCACTGGTGGCCTTCGTTGGCCCATTCATATGCTGGTCATTGTAAAACCAGGTCACAGATCATGAATCCTCACATGTATCCTGAACAACTCTATCAGGTGGTTGCACTTTCAAAATTGCACAGAATTATGACCAACAATATAGTCTATAGCTGGAAATGGTCCAGTTTCCATCAGAAGGAGCATAGATAAAATAGGATGCTACTCAGTAGTAAAAGGGGACAAATGGCTGGTACATGCAATTACATGGATAAAACTCAAAAATGTGATTAAGCAAAGGAATTATATTCATTTCCTATTACTGGTGTAACAAATTAACACAGATTTAATAGCCTAACAAGGCAAGTGTATTATATAACATTTTTGGAGGTGAAGAGTCCAAAATGGACCTCACCATGCTAAAATTAATTATGTTATCAGCCATGTTTCTTTCTATATGTTTTAAGGAAGAATTAATTTCCTTGCCTTCTCCAGCTTCTGGAGCTTCCCACACACCTTGGCTTGTGGCTCCCCTAAGCTTCAAAGCCATCAGTGTTTGGTCAATGCCTTCTCATGATGCTATTTTCTCTGGTTTTGACTTTTCTGCTCTCCCCTCTCCAACATTTAAGGATCCCTGTGACTACATTGTGCCCACTTAAATGATCCATGATAATTTCCCTATTTTAAATTCATGTGATTCATGACCTTAATGCCAGCTGCTACTTTAATTCTCACTTACTACCTTGCCATGTAATGTGAGGACATTTTTTTTTATTGTAATTTCTACACCCAATATGTGGCTCAAACTCATGACCCTGATATCAAGAGCCACTTGTTCTCCTGACTGAGCCAGCCAGGTATCCTAAGAGCACACATTTATGGTTTCCTTTCAATAAAATCCTGAAACAGACAAAACTAATATTTGCAGAAAAAAGCTGGATTAGTATTTGTTCTTGGGGCTTAGTGTGGAGATGGCTCAGGATGGGCTATGATAGAGATTTTTGCTACATAGGTATATAAATTTGCCAAAATATATAAATTTTACCTGAAAAAAGAAAAAAGTAAAAAGAAAAAAAAAAGGACCCAAAGGAAATAGCAAACTCTATAAGTGGTATCTTTGCATAAACATTTGGGGGAAAATGCACTAATATCTGCAAATTGCTAAAAAATACACTGACATTTGACTTAATGGACAGGGAGAGGGATGGATAGATAAATAGATATGTGGTAAATCAAATACAATAAAATGTTAGTTTTAGGTGATAGTCGGTCATTTTAGGTCTGGATATTTATTGTAAAATTGTTTCAATTTTCTGAATGTTTAAAAATGATAGAAATAAAATATAGGTGCAAAAGTACATAGGATTCGGGTACTGGGCCTATGTAAGATCCATATCTATTCCTGCTTATTCTCTCCATTCTCCTTCTGGGCACTGAGATTGGATCTCATTGCAACATTCCAACCAGGAGCTGGACTCATTGTTAACCAAGTTTAAGGCTCACTCAGGCCTCAACGGATTCTCTTACTAATTTCCAAACTTAGATATTGAGAGACTTTGGAGAAAGAGGTTAATTCCTTTTCAAGAGTTTTTGCCCCTCAGCCCGGGAAAGATGGTATATGTGCATGGGTTGGTAGGGATGGGGGGGTACATATCGTTATGTGGGTAGGGGCGTATCATTAGTCAGGAATTTACTTTAGAGAAATATATATATCCCTACCATAGAAGAATTTCAGACTCTAGCTGCAGCTGTACTCTGACTAAAGGAAGCTATACTAAAGCTGATTCCTGTTAACCTCCAACAGAGGCTGTATCCAAGAGGAGAAAACAGAAACCCACTGTCTAAACGGTGATGAAAATCCCTGTCACTTAATTCCATCCAGCCTCTTTGAGGCCTGCATGCAAACCCATACATTTGTCACATTAGGGTCCAGTGGAGCATGTGAACAGCCCATTACACTCTCATGAAGAATGCCGATCTTTTACCCTATCACAACCAGCGGTACATTTGGATATGCCCTTTGAAAAAATTCTGAAATGTGTCCTCAGCTTTAGAGCATCACAAGTTACACTTCCACACTCCAAACATCCCCCTTCTCTCGTGGATGTTTGCAGGCTTTCCTATATGTGCACAGCTGCTCATTATATATTTATGTGTATTCTATATAGGCTAACAGTGTGACTACATTCCAACCTGAATTTAAAAAGAAAAAAAAGAGTTATACTGTTTATAAAACTATATACATAAATAAATATATATATATAACTACATACATAAATGTATATACAACTATATATTTATATATAAAACTATATATGTATGTATATACAACTATATATTTATATATAAAACTATATATATATATATTTATGTATATAGTTTTAAAACACATTTACTTTAGCTTGTGAGGATTCAAGATGTGATCTCTGGATCCTCAAAAATCTGGTCTAAATAAGGCCCTCTCTGTGGAAACTACAAGGTCAGTAACACAGGGTTTCTGAAAACCAAATTCTAATTTGTCTACAACTGCAGCTACATGCATCTCTCCTTTCCCACTCTTTCAGACTATGACAGACCACAATAACTAAGATAACATCACTACTAATAAGATGGGCCTTTTCCCTTGACACCACGCTTAAGCGACTCTCCACACTGAGGATAAATTCAATACTTTCCTATGAAAACCTAAGCCCGGTACAAGCACAACCTCAGTGTGTCCCTCGTGATGCTCCTGTTGGCAGTTGTTCGTGGATGATAAATTGCTTTGATTCTGGAAAGTGGCAATGGCTGCTACTTAAGTTGAAACTCCCCAAAATACCAGAATCTTCTTTGCTCACGTGCAGTTAATGTCTAATTGCTCTTTGTTGGCTTCTTTTCTTCTTTGTCCCTCTGTGTTTCTGGCACCATGTTGATTTTTCTACTGCTAAATTCTAATCCAACAATGGGGAGACTTTTGTCAGTTTTAACTTACCTTTCTTAAATGACTGAACACTTTGTTTATATTTCTCATCAAACTCTTTCTAATTTTGTTGTTGTTGTTGTTATTTCTTTCACTGGAGCTTTATTGCTAATGAATCCGTTATTCATTTTTCTTTTCCTGTTGTTCATTTCGTTAGAGAAGCTTGCAACAATCTAGTGGTTGAATTCAAGCAGGCATACCTGATTTTTCCTTGTTATAGAAATGTATATTCCATTTAAGTCACTGACTCATTCGTTCATTCTTCTGTTGATTTTACAATCACCTTTCCACAGGCACATGCTGGGTCTTTTCAGATACTTAAAATGTCTTTCAATCATGTTAACAATAAACATAAACTTAAGTAACCATAAAACTTAGTAGAATATATTATGTCTTAAAAGAAATAGTTTGCGTATATGAGAAAAGGAAGTGCCAGAAAGGAAGAGGGTACAGGACAGCTGTGATATACAGAAAGTGGAAAATGGTGATTATGGAAATTGAGAAGGGGTGAATATATTAACTTCCTGCATGATGCAAATTGGAAGAGCAACTCATCGATTTAATTAGCAGCTATTCCTTAATTATCTCCCATGTACCGACCCTCATTTTCTCACTCTTCTGTGGAATAGCTGATCTATAATAAATACTTATTTAGTGCCTGTAGTGAATTATTATACACATAGTAATACTAAGTTCTGCTGTACAATCACTGTATTTTGCTGTATTTTCCCTCCAAAAATTCTAACTATTGGAACATTATTGTTCTATGGGAAAGATTATCATCTTTTGTCCTACTTAAACAAGTGATTGTGTTTTCACTTCACCAATTTCAGGCAGATTGTTTAGCATTGTATTCTCCGGTTTTCTCATCTTTAAAACAGGGACACTTTATGTCTACCTTGTGGAGTTAGTCTGAGGAATTATCGCATGCTGTGTAAAGCACTGTGACATTCCAGGACAGAGTACCTAGTAACTGCTTGACGTGTCAAATGTCTTATTATTTTTTTAAGATTTAATTTATTTACTTGAGAGAGAGAGAGAGTGAGAGCTAGAAAGAGAAAGAGCAGAGGGAGAGGGCGAAGCAGACTCCGCAGTGAGCAGAGTAGCTGACACAGGGCTCCCAGGACCAGGGATCATGACTTGAGCCAAAGGCAGGCGATTAACAGACTGAGCCACCCGGGTGCCCCTTTGTTTTTGCTTTTAATTTGCTGTTATTGTGGCCCTGTGTTATATCTGATTTTGACACATGGAATATTTGTGTGTAATTAAAGTTGTATGTTTACTGTGCCAGCTATACGTGATTCTGAATTTTTCACTTACCCCTGTCCTTAGAGAAGTCTCCAGTAAAGAAGTTCTATTCTTTTCCATGTTTCACCCTTATGATCTCCCAAGACTCCTCTTAAGTATGTGATTTTGCTTTCTTTCTTTTTCTTTTTTTTAAGATTTTATTTACTTATTTGACAGAGAGAGTGAGAGGGCTCAAGCAGGGTGGACAATGGGGAGAGAGAGGGAGAAGCAGACTCCCTGATAAGCAGGGAGCCCGATGCGGGCTCAATCCCAGGACCCTGGGATCCTGACCTGAGCTGAAGGCAGATTCCTAACCACCTGGGCCACTCAGGTGCCCTGTGATTTTGGTTTCTTTACCTTTCTGCATTCTCTAGGACCACATATATTTCTCTTCTAATTCATATTCTATTTCTACTTCTCCATATACTCAACCCTCTCAGGTGCCAAAATAAATATTGATCCTTTTCTTTCCTTAAGCTATCTTCCAATTTCCCCTTTAGTTTTCGAGCTTCGTTCTCTGAAGTGTAGGTGACTTACTTTGCTATGTTTAATCATTTCAGACTCGTTGAGTCCCTTGCCATCCAATTCTGCATTCACTATTTCATTGAAACTGCTCTTACATCATCACTAGTAAGTAATCAATGGTTAAATTCCATGACTTCTTTCCCTTATTCCCTTTGACCTTTGAAGAGCTGTTAATATTATGGATCATATTATTTCTTGAAACTATTGTCTTCCTTGCTTTTTAGGAAATTGTATTTACCCAAATATATTTTCCTTCCCACCTTCCCATTTCTGTTCTCTGCCTGCCTCTTAATCCCTCATGACAGGAGATTTTTGCAATTAAATCTGTATTAGCCAAGTTCCTCCAGAGAAGCAGAACCAGCGGGAATGATTGATTTTAATAAACTGGCTCACGTGACTATAGAGGCTGAGAAGTTCCAAGATCTACAGTGGGCAAGCTGAAAACCCAGGGAGTCCATGGTGTGATTGAGTCCAAAAAGTTGGCAGACTGGAGATCCAAGAAGGTCCGAAGTATCCGTTTCACTCCCAAGGCAGGAAAAGACTGATGTCCAGGATCAAGTAATCAGGTGGGAGGAATTTCCCTTTATTGTGGGAGAGTTATATTTCTTACCATTCAGGCCTTCCACTGGTGGGATGAGGGCTACCCACATTAGGGAAAGGAATCCATTTTACTCACTCTACCGATTCAAATGTTACTGTCATCCAAAAACACTCACACAGAAAAATGTTTTACCAAAAATATGGGCACCCTATGGACCTACCAAATAGGTACATAACGTTAACTAATACACTATCCTTGACCTTCTTTTGCCTAAATAATCTTTTCCAAGAGAAATCTTATTCAGTTTACATTTTATAGATCTAAAAATTGATTTATTATATTCACTTTTTTAAACTTACTTCTTCTTCTTCTTTTTTTTTTTTTAAGCAAAGTTTATTGAGCTATAGTTATTGAGTGATAGAACAAAGCTCCCAAAGAAGGAAGGGACCCAAGAAGGTTGCCCTACTTCTGTTCCCTTATCTGGCCTAATAGTTCTTTCATTCCATGAACCACAAGCCACCATCTATTTCAAAACCTCCTCATCCCCTATATAACCACTCCTATAAGCTCTCTTTCCATACTTACTACTCGTCCATTAGAATAGATCTTCACTGACTTTTCCTTCAATTATTATTCTAATAGCTTCTTAATTATTGTTCTAGACTACTTAATGCTCCCATTGCTTCCAAAATTATCTTATAAAGACTCTTCCTTGATGTTACTCTAGGTTCCAGAGAAAACAAGGCAAGAATCATGTTTCTGGGTAATCTTTCTAAGTAGATTTACCTGGGGCTTTTGGTGAATCATGTATAATCTTTCCATGGTGGTATGAGACAACCAAATGCAAAAGAGACTTCATATCTTATTTCAGAAAAGAATACCTATAAGTAAAAGAGTATAAAGAAATTCTAAATGAGGAAGTGAATCATATACTGAGGGGTGTTAATACATATGAGATAAATTAAGACAAGTGGATTAGAATTGGGTTGTGCATAATGTGGGGGTTTAAGGTATCCACTTGGAGATATCTCTTATAGCAAAGTGGATGAGATAAGGCTCAAATGAGGTAACAAGATTGTGTCCCATCTGCCACAAATTCTAGCCATACTAATTCATTTCTTTTAAAATAAACCCCATGGCCTTATCATAATAAACATATACATTTGCATTTTATATACCTAACTTCAAATATTATTCTAGTTGCACCATTTATTAACCAAGACACTTAGAGAAGTTATTTCAGGTCTTTCAGGTTATTTCCCTATCTATAAAATAGTAGTAATAATATCATCCTTGTAATGCTGTTCTGAAAAATAACTAAAATAGCCTGTATAAATACCACTTCACATCCACTAGGATGACTATTATACAACAAATAAAGAAATAGAAAATAACACACGTTGGTGAGGATATGGGGAACTTGTGCATTGCTGGTGGGAATATAAAATGGTGCTTCCACTATGGAAAATGGTTTTCTCAGAAAATTAAAAAAAATATTTGCCTTATGATCCAACAATTTCACTTTGGGGTGTATACTCACAAAAAAGCAAAAGCAAGGACTTGAACAGATATTTGTAAACTAATTTTTAGAGCAGCATTATTCACCATAGCCAAAGTTGGAAGCAACCTAGGTGTCCATGGGATGAATGGATAAAAACAAAACATGGTATATACATACAATGGAATATTATCTGACATTTAAAAAGGAATGGAATTCTGACATATGCTACAATATGGGTGAACCTTGAAGATATTGTGGTAAATGAAATAAGCCAGTCACAAAAAGACAAACACTGTATAATTTCACTTATGTGTGGTATCTAGAGTAGTCAGATTAACAAAGACAGAAAGTAGAATCAAGGGCTGGGGGACAGGGGAGTTGGGAAGTTTTTGTTTAATTGGTATAGAGTTTGAGTTTCCAGAGATGACAAAAGTTCTGGAGGTATGGTTGTGATGGTTGTGATGTATAGTAATATGAATATATATAATACCACTGAACTGTACTCTTAAAAAATGGTTAAATTTGTAAATTTTATTTAATGCTGTCTGTAATGCAGACACATTTCCCTGAATGAAGGCCTTCATGATTCAGTCACTGTCTTAATACAACCTATAGATATCATAGGCTTTTATCATTCTACTCTGTACATTATTTCCTGAATAAGTCATTGAAGTTCATAGCTGTTCAATGTTCTCTCAGGTGTTTTGTTATGTTTTGTTTTTTCTCATTCTGCTGTATTTGTGCTCTCTTTCTTCAACTGAAATCTCAGTTAACCTTTAGGATTCCATGTCCTCTGTAAAGATATTTCCGAATATCCCTATTTAAAATCAATTATTCCTTCATTTATACCCTGTGCCATGTTCACTCATATCTTGATTTATACTGCATTTATTTTGTCCTCTTGTTATAGATGATTGTTGGCATTTGATATCCTCCATCAGATGATAAGCTACTGGAATGCAGAGTCTGTCTTCTCGCCTCCTTGTTCTAGGCATTCAGTGAGTTTTTGATCTGAAATGGGAATGTCTTACAGAATAACCCTTGAATAACCCTTGAGACTAGTTCTTGCTTCCTTTTGCTTTCTGAGAGACAGATAAAACCCAACAATAATTAAAGGACATTTTCTGTTCTAAAATGGGTTTGAAAGGTTTTGCATTTCAATGGATATGAAGATTTTTATTGTTCTCTACTCTTTCTCTAGCCCCTAGACTTTAATACCATTTATATTAGTGCCACTTAAAGGGTTAAGGGTTGCTCTTATATTTTCAATTTGGAAAAATATGGAGACAATAATTTTGCAGTTTTTATATTTGTAAGACTTTACAAAGAGAACACTTTTTCTCGAGTGGATTAGCTAATAACGATAGAGTAAGTGAGAGTTATAGAACAGGCAGCCTATTAAAACAACAAATATTTAAGGTGAACAACCACTTAACTGGTCGCATGGTTACATGAATTGGAAATCTTATATAGCTAATGATGCAATAGCTGAGACACGGACTTTTTCTCATAATCTACACACTCTTAATTATCCTCTAAAACTTAACTGTGCACTGAAAGAGTAAGATACACTATCTTTACAGTGTGGGTCCTCGATTCTCAAATCTGGTGGCATTGTGGTTCTATACATATAGAATGACGAGTTTACTTTCAATAAGAAATGTTTTGAAGAAGTTCTACTAACTTACAGGAAAGTCATCGTGTACTTGAGGTATTTCTCTATCTCCTGTTGAACTCCCAGGCCTGGGAACTCTCACATTACTTCCTATTAAAGAATAGAAAAAGACCCCTGGGCAGCTCAGTCAGTTAAGCATCCAACTCTTGACTTCTCAGATTGAGTCCTGCATTGAGCTCTTGCAGGCTTGGGGGCATGGGCATGGAGCCTGCTTAAGAGACTCTCTCTGGGGGCACCTGGGTGGCTCAGTGGGTTAAAGCCTCTGCCTTCGGCTCAGGTCATGGTCTTGGTGTTCTGGGATCGAGCCCCACATCGGGCTCTGTGCTCTGCAGGGAGCCTGCTTCCACCTCTCTCTGTCTGTCTGCTTCTCTGCCTACTTGTGATCTCTGTCTGTCAAATAAATAAATAAAATCTTTAAAAAAAAAAAAAAGAGAGAGAGACTCTCTCTGCTCTTCCCCCAGCCTCTCTCCTTTTCTTTAAAAAAAAAAAAAAAAAAAAAGTAGAAGACCCATTTGAAGCAGTGGGGCCTTCCAATTCCATTAGTACCTTCCTCACTAACAGTTATGAATGCAGAATCTTTTTCTTTCTAGACTTCATTGCTGCAATAACCACTCATGCTCTAAAATGTACTTTGTCACAATCTTTCTTCCTAGCTCTTTTGCAGGTGCTTCTCATTCTTTGCAAGAGGTCCACATATTGGAACAAATATCCCCTCTATCTACCCAGCCCTGAGTCAGTAATTCTGTATAGCATGGAGTGGGGGGCCATTAGTGATTGGGTATAGGAGAGCCTCTGGCCTCCTGTCCCAGACTGACACAGACTCTTAATGACCCTTCACAATGCACTTGAGCCACTAAGGGAAAAGAATGACTCTTTTTCAGGCAATCCATAGTTCAATATTGACAGGAGCATTAGAAGAAATTTCAGATTGCCTATTTCTGCTAGCTAGAAAGTCCTGTAATTGCGGCAGGCAGGGGGCAGAACGCCTTTGGTAGCTGACAGTGAAAATACTTGATCTGAGCTCTCAAAGCCTTTGTAGATATTTCTATCCAGAGAAGAGCACCAGGGCTGCATTAGCTGAGTCCTTGAGAAGCAATTGAGGAGGGAATGCTATTTTCCTTCTGGCTGAGAGAAATGGCAGAGGCTCTTTGCAACAAATGATCATAAATTGCCCGAGTGTCTCCGAGGCAATGAGAGGGCTTGCATGTTAGAGCTAATGCAAGCTGCTCTCATACTTTGAGTGGTGCTTGCTACTGGGAAGAAATAAGGGCCTGAGGATAGAGCTACCAAGACATGTCTGTACACCTCAAGTAAATGTGATTGCAAGTGAAAGCCTTTCAGCTCTTAAGTTCCTTTAAAACAGATTCTCAATCCTCAATAATAAAATCAAGAGGAGACCCAAGCCAGAAATGAAGATCAACTGAAATTGGGAAATAGGAAATTGAGAGAATAAACAAGATCCCCAGCCAGAGTTAAGCTTATCTATCAACCCTGTCTTGTATCCATTTTCCATTTTCTGCTTTTTTTTTTTCATTTAAAATTCTGTGTAAGGCCATCTAAGTCATATTATAGAAGTGTGTAATCAAAAGCATGCATATATTTTAAGTTTAAATTCAGAGAAAAGTTCTTGTTCAGTGCTGCTTTAGCCATTTTGGCCAATTTTGAAATGATTCTAGTACACAATCTAGGTCATCTTTAAACTTCCTGAGCTGTGCTTATTCCCTGGTTCTTTGCAGAATCATTCTGTGAGTACACTTCAAATGTGCAGACTTACAGTAAGTGACTTTTGATGGACTTAGATTATGCTATACCTGTGGTTATAAAATTTCTTTAGGAGCCCTGGAGTATCATCTGTGTTTCTAGAATACATCTATGAAAACTGGTTCAGCATAACACAGACAGGATTTTGCTAGTTTGCTTTTCTTTTTTGAAAGCCTAATTGTATTTATTTATTGAAATGATTCATGTACAGAAATATAATAAAATATTTTAAAGTAAAAATATTCAGTCAAAAGGGACTATTTAGAAAATAAATACATTTATAGGTAATTATTAATAAATAACTTTTTTGACATGCTGATAATGATATTGTTGAAGCTCACAGCAGTACAGATCACTTGGGAATGTTTATAAGTGCCGAGATACTTGGCTAGTTATTTACCATAGATAATCTCATTTTATTTCTCAACATCCTTATCATGATCATACTCACAGTCTTTGAAGGAAGTGAGGCTTAGGGAGGTAATTAAGGTCATCTAGAAAGAGTATGGAGAATGATGGCTTTTAATTCATATTATCCTAATTTTAGGTGCAAAACACCAATAACAAAGGAGGAATGGTGTGACAGAAAAGGCACTAGTGTTTTTTTTTGTTGTTGTTGAGAGATTTAAGGTTCACACTCCCATTTTCTAGCAGTATGCAATGAACTTCATTTGCTTTTGAGACAGTATTTGGTGTTCTTCAGTCTGGAAGGAATGCCCTAATCTTTTGGTAAAACACTACCTCTATTCATGGACCATGTAGCTTGAGTGTTGCTGGGTCAACTCCCAGTCGCAGGTGTTATGCTGTATCTGGCTTAAGTACAATTCTCCTGGCTCAAAGGTTGGGTCAGATATTTGCCTTCAGGTAAAGGAATTAAACTTCCTCCCTTTTTGTGCAAGGACCACTACAATATATGTTGCCACTCACTGAATGGCACGGTATTGTTTAAAAATATACTTTACTGGAAATAAAGCAACTCTTTGGCCACAATGGAAGAATGAATCAAAGCCTCCTGCATCTGTGCTCCATTCTGGTTTTCCAAAGCTCTCAGCAGGAGATGAATGTTCTTCCTCCACCTCTGGGATCCAGGCTGTTTTTGTAACTTGCTTTGACCAATAGAAGATGAAAGCAGTGACGATGTACAACTATGAGACTGAACCATGCAGCTCTTTTGGAACTCTGCCCTAAGACCATCACGTGAAGAAGCCAGTTCAGTCTGCTAGAGGATAATACACCAGAAGGAAGAGATCCATGATATTTAGGATGCCAGCCAACTTCAACTCTCAGGCCTTTGAGTCTGGCCATCTTGGACATTCCAACTCAGTTAAACCTCAGCTTAATGAAGCTACACTGGTGAGTGCAGTAGAGGAACCATGGCCAGCCATCACTATTGTGAGAAGTAACAAATCATTGTCTATTAAGGCACTTACTTTTGTGGTGGCTTATTAAACAGCAATAATTGATACTGTCACCATGGCTAGAAAATTGGATGCACCTGGGAAGTCATTATGAGATAAAAAAGGATTTTTGGTGTTCTTACGTGAGCTGTTAAATCAAACCTTACACTAAGGCTGCCCTGTATTTAGAGTTAACCTTTATGAAAGCTTATCCCAATACCCATCCTCTCCCTACCGTTGTTTTTTACATGGGGTAGGATGAGAATGGTTTGAGTCAATTATATTTCATTAAGCTGTAACATACAGTAATAAATTACCCTAACCACTACACTTTACTGTTGGCTGATTCTTATAAACACTCAAATAAAGTGATTTTATCATCTCTGGGTCTATTCACCATCTAAGGGATTGATAGAGCATTATGAAATTCTAAAGGCAAGATTATTCAGTATCTGAGAGGAATAAACTCTAGTAGCTTTAGTAACATCTTTCCTTTGTTCATTTCTGAAATGAATGAGCCCTTACCTAACTTAACTTATCTAAAACTGGCCTTATATTGGAGGCCTAAGTTTAAAAAAAAACAAACAAACTGATAAACAAGACTCCCTGGCTATGAGGGCAGAATTTTTAATTGGGTGATCACTTTTAGCTCTTCTTCTGTGTGAGAAAGAAAGGCATAGTTCTCAGTCTGCAGTCAGAGGTCAATACTTCACCCACCCAATATTAAGTACAAATATCAAGCAAAAGGAGGAAACAGAAGAGAAAAGCTAAACTTTTTAGAAATCAATTGTATAGTACTGTTCATGCATATGTTTCTGAGATATAATTTAAAAGATGTTCAGAAATCTCTAAATGTCTAGGCTTCATGACGTAGATTGTCTTTGACACTGAATTCTAGCTTTAAATCAGTCCTTGTTCCTAGATATTGGGTTCTAAAATGCTCCCTTTGCAAAAATATCTCCTTAACTGTGACATCAAATATGAGAGTAACATGACTTGGGTATTCAAAATGATGACTAACTATTTATAGAAGTGGTTAATTCTGTAACCAAGCTGATTGGAGTGATATTATAAAAACCTGAAGTTTAGTTTGGTTTGTAAGAAATAATAAAAATTGAGTATGGTATAAATCTCATTCAGCCCTCTGATTAAAAGTTTCCAGGCATTCCGAGAGCCATTCATTTACTTATTAAATTTATTGAGTACCTACAATATGTCAGGCCCTGTGCTGAAAGAAATGAGAAATGGTAAATTTTCTCAGGGAGCTCATAATCTCAGGGATGAGCCAGGCAATTTGTCAGGCTGTACAATAAAGTGATTCAGGATAATGAGAAGTGGTCACAGGACTGGACAAGAAGACAGAGTAAATTGGGTATTCTCTTCCATAGAAAATGCCAGCCATGTTGCCCAGACTTGCCACCTTAGTTAGTGGGGCACTTCATTTATATTGTCTTTATTTCTGCACTGGTGCAAAGACATGTTCATGGGATCAAAGTACTCATGAGAGGGCATCATCAGCGCAAGATGCTCAAACCTGATTCTTTTCTCCTGGTCAACAGGTGGGACTGTATTTTCTAATCTTCTTTGGGGGTGCGTATAACAAAGTGATGACTTCTAGGTCATAAGTTATGAATGGAAATATCTTATGCCATTCTGGTGTGGAGCTTTAACTTCTAAAACAAATCTCTACAGAGTTTTCTCTCTTTTCTCTGGCACTGCAACCAGCAATATTAAACACGTGGGCTGCTCTGATTGAGAATTAAAATCTGCAGAGCTCCCCCTGCTGATAAGCAAGGGACATAGAGAAGGAGCAAGGCAGCTACCTTTTTTGGTATGTCACCAAGATTTTTGTGTTGTTCATCACTCAAACATTAACCAGTGCATCCACACTGAACAAAATCTTTTTGCATACTTATGTAATTACTCACGTGAATTGCCTAACCAAACAAAATAAAAGGAAAACAGAGTACTTTTCCTCAATTCTGTCCCTATTTTCTACTTAGCTTAACACCAATCCCTGCATTGTGAATTCCTTCTAAACAGTCTCCTAAAACAGTAGATTGCACATGCATGTAGCTTAAATGTACATACGTACAAGCACACACACACAGAGTTTTTTTTTCTTCTTTTTGTTTAATATACAGTTATTTATATGATGAACTGATTGTTTTATGAGGTGTTTGCTGATTGGATGATGCTTGGTGTCATGACTATTAATTTTTTAATGGTTTTTAAAAATAGACATTATACAAGGTTTTATTTAGGACTTTGGAAAATTGATTTTACCTCACATAATGGTTATATATTAATAGAAATAACTTATAATTTTTACAAAGAAAAAGAAGGAATAGGAGAACTGAAACATAGTAAACACACTGATCCAAAACAGTTGAGGATGGGTATGTCAGTCTCCTTCCATATATGGCGTATGATTTTGTGGAAGGTGTTTGACACCCCCCAAAATATCCATAGACACTTTTTCTATGGAGGGAGATTTTGTTTCTAATGGAAGCTTCAATATGAAAGCTTCTCTTTTTATTTCTGAAAATTCTTGGCATTCTGTTTATGTAAAGATGTTTTAGTGGTGTTATAAGATGCTATAGCTTCACATTATACTTACCTGTGATTAATCCTTCTTGGGCTGGAGATGGGATGAGATTCTTTCCCTGAGGGTGCAACTTGGCATTTCTGCAGTATTCATGTAAAATATGATTTGACAACAAAATGTAGCTTAGAGAATAAAAAATGATGACTGTTCTAAAGGACTCTTTAGGTAAAGAAACTAAAATAAGCATTCCATGTGTAGAAAAATTAGACCTTAAGAAGCTAAACTCCCACAACATAAGCTACTTCTTGAGACTATATAAGGCACATTAGAAGCTGTATTTATTCTTTCAGGATAAATTGTTATCTCTTAGCATTAAATAGAGCCCTAAGAGGCCAAATTTTTCCCAGTTATTTTAAACTAAAAATACAGTTTGTTGAAACAGTTGGGAGCATACATTTAAAGGAAACATAGGATGTGGTTTTCCCACCATTTATTTTCTGTTTTGAATGTAGACATTGAATTATTTGTTGGTTATAATTTCACTAAATATGTGTATAATTCCTTATAGCATTTATGCAGTTTAATGGTATGTAGCAAACTATTTTAATTACCTCTCAGTGGTGTTTGGTGTGCATTTATTAAGCGTTGCCTTGATCTAGTTCAGGACACAGGGATGGTGATAAAGAATGAACTGTGGCTCTTCACTCAAGAATGAGAGGCCCAATTGCATGAGCAGGGGGTTTTGGTGCAATGCAGAAAGTCAGTGACTGTACTGCATTAATTCTCTATATGTTTTTCTGAGAAGACATTCTTTTCTCTTTGTTTAAAGGTGGAGGGATGTGAACATTTTTCAGTACTGTTGCACAGAGTGGATTGAATTAAGCATGCCACAGCTACCAAAGAAAAATGAAAAGAAAAAAAAAAAGCACAGAGAACTCAGCTGTAACACAGAATAATTACGTTCGAATTTATATCTAAAAACGTCCCTTTGTAGTTGCATTTGAGCTGACTGACACCTGACCTTTTTTGAAAATGTTAATAACCACAGTAGTATATGATTACATAATAACAAACTATATTTGTTCTTATATACAAAATTTTAATCAGTATGGTTGACGTGACATAAATATTGTTAAATAAATGATTCTGAAATGGCAAAATATAAAATTTTGGAGCTCCCATCCTTGTCTAAATTTTTTAAATCCCTGATTTGAACAAATTGTCATTTATATCTTCCAAAGAACACATTACCTCTGCTACGTGAAAACCCATATGATCTGCACTGTCAGATTTTATTATTATTGTGACAGATACTTTAGCATATAAATCTTAAACTAATGAAAAAATGTCATCTTCCTTTTGGAACTAAATGTTCAAAGTGCATCAACTATTTGATTTGATAGACATTTCTTCCGAAGGCTTGGGAGGAAATACATATTAAAAATACGTTGTGTATGAAACTCTTATCATTTATATCCACCTTCACAGTGGATAAACTAATTGTAAACCACTTTTGAGAGCTAGGCTTCTAAAAAAAAAAAAAAACAAAACAAAAAACTTTTATCAGCAGGAATGCAACTCTAGAAATGCCAAATGATATTTTTGTGACTTTCATACTATCCCAAGGAATTTCTTTTAATCTATTGGTTTAATATCAAAAGCAGAAGAATCATGTATAATTTTTCAGAGCAGAGACAATGCTTTATACATTTTTGAAGTCATCATAATGAAAGCACACCGTATGTGGTCACTGAACTAATGAATAATTATGTCTTTGGTTGTCCTGTAATTCTGGAGGTTTCTTTTGTTGTTGTTGTTGTTGCTTTTTTTTTTTTTTTTTTTTTTTTTTTTAACGATAGTGACAATTATACATTCTTAGCACAAGGAAAACCTAGTGTAGTATTTCTCAAAATGCCATGTGCCTAAGATCACCTGAATGTTAAAATTGCAGATTCTCAGGCCACATCTCTAGAGATTCTGATTTAGAAGGTCTCTAGTGGAGTCCCTATAAAAAGTTATGATATAACTATTTCAGGGAACACACCTGAGTATGAAGTAATGCAGAATGTCTCTATTTATCACTGTATGATTACATAATCTCATGTGTAGCCTGGACTTCTAAAGTTATCTGGAATTTAATTTGCAATTGATTTAGACAACAATGAATAAGGGATGAATATTTATTTAATAAATATTTTCTCCTTGAAAAGTTTTTTTAAATTATCACAATTGTTTCTAAAGAGTTGATCAAAGATATCCAGAGATCAACAATATGTACTTTCACTTTATAGCATAATTTTCCTAAAATTATCCTATCATATAATATAACAGGGTGCTAGGATATTGTAGCTCTGAACCATTCTTGCTCAATGTTCACTATGTCTCTCATCATATATTACTCCAGATTTTAATTTCCATGGCCTTAGTGTCAGTGTAGGTAGCACTTTTCTCTGTTAAGGTACAGCCCGAGCAGTTCTTCAATAATCCAATAAGTAGTATGATTTTCTCCTCTAGAAAACTCATGTTACCTGCTTAGTTCCCTTAGGAAGGCAAAGGTCACCAACCCATTCTCTTGGTCTTCATGCAGCACATGAAGGAAGAGCATGTGGGCCATAAATCTGAAGGAAAAGGCACCTGTGTGGCTCAGTCTGTAGGCGTCTGCCTTTAGCTCAGGTCATGATCCCAGGGTCCTGGGATCTAGCTCCACAAAGGGCTCTCAGCTCAGTAGGGAACCTGCTTCTCCCTTTGCCTGCTGCTCCCCCTCCTTGTCTCTCTCTGTCAAATAAATAAACATATTCTTTAAAAAAAATCTGAAGGAAGATGAGAGCCATTTTCATGGTTTTAATCATTCCTAGGCATTTTAATATGGTGTAAGGTATGTTCTGATTTAAAGTTGAATCAGTTTACTCTAAGGTGAAATTTTCTAAATAATATTCACTATGGAGATAACATTTTTGATCCTAAGAAAACACTATATTTAGCAAAGAATTTTACCCTGCATTTCAAACAATACTAGTTCACATAGGTATTCCTCTAAAAAGTGTTTTAATGCTTATATGGGAGACTCTGTATACCATACTGCTGCTTTTAGAGATTCATTCAAAACATTAATATATTAAAGGTCTGGAGTTGTCCTGGGGATGAGAAACTTCTCTAAAATCATTTCACTTAATATTTTCCAGATCAAGTTATCTATATAGTCCCCTTTTCATTGGTATCTGTTGACTGTATATGGCTACCCATTATGTAGTATAAATTCTCCGTAGAACTCAGGTCATATGTTTCATTCCATAGAGATGCAAAATCACAAGACTTTTCTCCTGGCCTTCATTCAGTGCACACTCAAAAGGGTGAGCATTTGGGCTATAACAATGAAAGATGATAGACATTTTCAATTTTTTTTTTAAATCACTCCAAGCCATGTTAGTTCAGTGTACATATGAGACAGCTATTTTTGAAGAATTAGTTGCTCACAGTTTTCATCTGACCTCTCTACTTGTCCTATAAAAGATCAGACACCAAATCCAGTTGACTTGATTTCATACTAGAATTCAGCTATCTGGTTTTAGTGCCACAACTCTAACCCATCACTGCTCATCTGAAACATGGCAGTCTCTTTCCTGGTGGTCCTTGTGTCTCTATTTGCTTCCATATGAATCTACTTATAGATACTACTAGTAATAATGTAATTAAATATATAATAGTTCTATTTAAATATTTTAATGTTTCTGGGACACCTGGGTGACTCAGTCAGTTAAAGATCTGCCTTCAGCTCATGTCATGATCCTGGGGTCTTGGGATCGAGTCCTGTATCAGGTTCCTTACTCAGTGGGGAACTTAATTCTCCCTCTGACTGCTGCTCTCCCTGCTTGTGCACTCTCTCTCTCTGACAAATAAATAAATGAAATCTTTTAAAAATATTTTAATGTTTCCTCCTGGCATACAGAATAAAATTCTGATTCCTCGAAGTTCTCTAAAAGTCTTCATGACATCATCTTGATTAACTTTTCTAGTTTTAGCATCTTTTATACTTCTACATTCATACTTCATTGCATTTAAAATATCAGATGTTCATATTCACTACTTAAGTGGGCACTTGTGGGGTGGTTACTCCTGATCTCTCCTTTTTATTAGGAGCTGGTGCTTTTTATCCTACCCTGTTTACCTGGTTGTACCCATAGAACTCAGGTTGTTTGTCTTCAATGTGACTTTAATGATTTAGAAAAATTGTTTTTACTATGGACAGGCCCTTAAGCAAACTGATCAGTAGATATTTTCCCTGGGGAATTTGGAATTGAGGCTACAAGATTCCAGCCTTAGTTTGGTCAACTTTTAACAAAAGGAAAATAAATCCCAGAGCTCTGGAAAGCCATGGAAAACAAGGGAACCTGGTCTCAACAAAACATATAGTGGAATAGATATGCACAGAGAAATAAAAATATGATGCAGAACAGGAAGCTTCACGGTATTTACATACTGGATTCCAGTTTACTCATGAAATCTTACATGCTGTGACTATATCTGCTGAAGATGATGTTTGTTCTTTAAGCAAGCTCATATGGGTCTCAATACCTTTGCCACCAAAAGAGAAAGGACAACTATAAAGTCCAAACCCATGCACATCCACACATATACACACCCTACGTTGCTTTTCTTGTGCTGGGAATGTTTACCTGTCTGTACTTCTGCATGTCAAAACTCTACCCATTATTTAAAACCTATCTCTTAGCTTAAAGCCCATCCTAACCTGCCATGAGCAGACACTCACTTTATACCCATAACATTTAAAATTACTTCACAATGCATAGCATTTTACTATGTATATTTGAGAGTAAGACTATGCCAAAGTTACCTTTTATAACCTAATACTTATACCTAACTATGTTTTAAATATGGGAGACATTAATAATATTCTGAATTGAATTGAAGAAGAAATAAGACTCCATATACTTACCTACTTCCTCTACAAATATAAACCTTTTAATAGGGAAAAAAAAAGTTTAGCTCAAAATAAACTTCATGGCAGCCATGATGATTATTTCCTAGAGACTACAATTGTTTTCCTATTGTTATCTCAGTGAATGCCTCAGCCCCAAAGATGATGAAGCTTTGATTCTCTATTTGTAACTCCCTAGGAAGGGTGAGAAATAACATCCAGATTGTTGTTATAAATATAAGAAGAATCAAAAGGCAGGCTTTTGCAAGGATCCTAGAGATTACGGTGAAGGAGGGAGCCTGATGGCTGAATAGAGCTCCCAGCTGTGTTTAAAAGACACTTCCAGTGCATGAGGAATAAATTGTTTTTATATAATACCTTTAAAATGTATGCACTATGTGAAAGTTTAAGATTCAGTAGACATTAGCAAGTTGATAGATGGATAATTGTTAAATATGCTTTCCAAAACCTAAAGGTCATCTGAAATGACGAGAAATGATATTTAACATCTGAATAAATTTTTGACAGTTTAAGCAATGCATGAACAAAATGTGTGACTCATTTGAAGAAATGCAATTATTTACACCATAACTAAACAGAGACTTAGCTTCTCAACTCCACTCCTACAAGATCACTTGCTGAGTTAGGGACTAGAGTACAGTCTAAGAGGTAGGTTTTGATAAAAGGGAAAAGACCTGGGCTGGAAGGGTAAACAAAATTTGTTTCTTTCAGTGGGCTTTACCAATAATCTAATTAGCTAATATTTTTGCTTTGTACCAGTTATTATTCTTTTTTTTTAAGATTTTATTTATTTATTTGACAGAGGTCATAAGTAGGCAGAGAAGCACGCAGAGAGAGAGGAGGAAGCAGGATCCCCGCTGAGCAGAGAGCCCGATATAGGGCTCGATCCCAGGACCCTGGGATCATGACCTGAGCCGAAAGCAGAGGCTTTAACCCACTGAGTCACCCAGGTGCCCCATGTACCAGTTATTATTCTAAGGAAGAGAAATGAAAGGCAAGGCAGGACAGAAAATGTGAAAGAGAAATCATTTTTGACCATCTCTTAGGTGCTAAACAATGTGTTGTTTTATTGTTGACTCATTTAATATTTACAATAGAATCCTTCTGAAGTATATGACATTGAATTTGCAATTGAAATCTACATAGGATTTCATTATAGTTGAGATAATGATACTGATCATCTGATAAATTAAGTGGTTTGCCTCAGTTTTGCCCCACTGTTAATGATGGCTCCAAGGTTCATACTGGGATCTGTGTTCTCTGAACTACCCAGCTCTTTGCTTAAATCCTGTTATCCTGAGTGCTATTTTATCTACTGATATCCAAGACCTTGGTTGTTCCTATTACACACTGTGTGACTGTTAGGTTCAGGCTTGAACACTATTTTCATCTAACTGAGGAAGAAAACAGATGGTTTTCTCCCACTATACACAAAATATGACAATTAAATCATATAGTTTAAGTTACAGGTAATAAAGTGTCTAAAAAGAGTAAAGGACTGGGGAGTATTTTAAGTACAAGAAGCCAAAACACTATATTTTATATTTTGTATTTCTTGAGATACTTTAAATGATAGATAAGAGATGTCTTTAAAAATAACAGACATACGCCAATAAAAACAAGAAAAGGTGAGTCTTTAAAAGAGAACTATAAAAAAATTAAGAGATTTCTGGAAATAAGAAGTGAGTAGAAGAATGATTAAACCAATTGGAAAAATCTTCAGGCACATCATAAAGGCAGAGTGAACTGCCTTTATTCTAGGGAGCTGATGTTCACAGATTCATCCCAGAAAGGCCAAGAGAACACAGTAGATGGGAGTTCATTGAAAATATACACATGGAATGTATACACCCAAACATAGTCACAACCACATCCCTCCCATGAGACCACTTTCCATTATATAACAACCCAGGATTTGCAAAATTAAAAAAAAATAATTAAATGGAATCAATTCTCTAATTTCCCTTTCTGTGTTTTCATTGTTAGTGTATAAGAAAGGGAAATTAGAGAATCAATTCCATTTACTATAGCACCAAGAACCATAAGATACCTGGGAATAAACCTAACCAAAGAGGTAAAGGATCTGTACTCAAGGAACTACAGAACACTCATGAAAGAAATTGAAGAAATTGAAGAAATCCATGCTCTTGGATCAGAAGAATAAACATTGTTAAAATGTCTATACTGCCTAATCTATACTTTTAATAACATTCTGATCAAAATTCCACCAGTATTTTTCAAAGAGCTGGAGCAAATAATCCTAAAATTTGTATGGAATCAGAAGACCCCGAATTGCTAAGGAAATGTTGAAAAAGAAAAACAAAACTGGCAGCATCACGTTGCCTGATTTTAAGCTGTGATCACCAAGACAGCATGGTACTGGCATAAAAACAGACAAATAGACCAATGGAACAGAGTAGAGAGCCCAGATATGGACCCTTAACTCTAAGGTCAAATAATCTTCGACAAAGCAGGAAAAAATATACAGTGGTAAAAAGACAATCTCTTCGATAAAGGGTGCTGGGAAAATTGGACAGCTATATGTAGAAGAATGAGACTCGACCATTATCTTACACTGTACACAGAGATAAACTCAAAATGGATAAGACCTCAACGTGAGACAGGAATCCATTAGAATCCTAGAGGAGAACATAGGCAGTAACCTCTTCGATATCAGCCACAGCAACTTCTTTCAAGATATGTCTCCAAAGGCAAAGGAAACAAAAGCGAAAATGAACTTTTGGGACTTAATCAAGATCAAAAGCTTCTGCACAGCAAAGGAAACAGTCAACAAAACAAAGAGGCAACCCACGGAATGGGAGAAGAGATTTGCAAATGACAGTACAGACAAAAGGCTGATATGCAGGATCTATAAAGAACTTCTCAAACTCAATACACACAAAACAGATAATCATGTCAAAAAATGGGCTGAAGACATGAGCAGACACTTCTCCAATGAAGACATACAAATGGCTAACAGACACATGAAAAATTGTTCCTCATCACTAGCCATCAGGGAGATTCAAATCAAAACCACATTGAGATACCACCTTACACCAGTTAGAATGGCCAAAATTAGCAAGACAGGAAACAACATGTGTTGGAGAGGATGTGGAGAAAGGGAAACCCTCTTACACTGTTGGTGGGAATGCAAGTTGGTGCAGCCACTTTGGAGAACAGTGTGGAGATTCCTTAAGAAATTAAAAATAGAGCTTCCCTATGACCCTGCAATTGCACTACTGGGTATTTACCTCAAAGACACAAATGTAGTGAAAAAAACGGTCATCTGTACCCCAATGTTCATAGCAGCAATGGCCATAGTTGCCAAACTGTGGAAAGAACCAAGATGCCCTTCAGTGGATGAATGGATAAGGGAAATGTGGTCCATATACACTATGGAGTATTATGCCTCCATCAGAAAGGATGAATACCCAACTTTTGTATCAACATGGATGGGACTGGAAGAGATTATGCTGAGTGAAATAAGTCAAGCAGAGAGGGTCAATTATCATATGGTTTCACTTATTTGTGGAGCATAAGAAATAACACCGAGGACATGGGGAGATGGAGGGGAGAAGGGAGTTGAAGGAAATTCGAGGGGCAGATGAACCATGAGAGACTATGGACTCTGAAAAACAATTTGAGGGTTATGAAGGGGCCGGGGGTGGGAGGTTGGGGGAGCCTGGTGGTGAGTATTATGGAGGGCACATATTGCATGGAGCACTGGGTGTGGGCATAAGCAATGAATTCTGTTACACTGAAAAGAAATTAAATAAATTTAAAAAAAGGAGAATTATGAAAAAAAAATTAAATAGTGGGGATTTTTTTCCTGGCAACATGTTTGTCTAAATATACATAACTTCTCAGAACAATAAACCTAAAGATGTTAGACAAATCTTATTTACAAAAAGTTTTTTATTGAAAAAATTAAGAATAACTTCTTGTGTCAAGCAGACAAGAGAAATAATGCTAAAACATAAGCATAACATAATAATAAAACATAAGCATAAAACATAATGCTAAAACATAAGAATCTGGCCTCTATCCTGAGAAACAAACTGTAGGGCCTGATCCCTGTAGGAAGCAGTACTAGATATCTTACATGCTCCCAAGAACCTCAACAGGATATATATTGTGCCTGAGTGAATTTGGAGAAGAAAAAATGCACCATCAAGGAGGAGTGAGGAATTTTGCTTGCTCCAACTGTCTTTGCATGAAGTAGAAGAGTACTCCTTAAAAACATAACAACAAGCCAGTTTTCTCGAAGGTTTTCCACTCTCTATGTATCCTGAGACTCTTAAGGCAGAAATGTTGTGGAAGGTACTTAATTGCTCTTATGTCCTTAGAGGGCCTGGCAGAAGCAATAAAAATGAATGACCTGTAGCTACCTATATCACATAAAAATATGAGCCACATAAAAAAGTATGTTCTATGAAAAGTAATTAAGCCACATAAGAAAACATGCAATATATCTCTACTTACAAGAAGCTTATGAACATATGAAACAAAGCAATTCATTATTCAAGAATGTATACACATTTTGTAAGACTCTCAGTAACCCTCAGAGAACAGCATGGGGTTACAATGCCATTATCAAAGTCACACTGGGGACTTCAGAGATATTGAAGCATTTTTAAAAATCAGGCTGTTTCTAACAGAGATGTTCTCTTTATTTTACTATTTTATATATAGGGTGTGCTGTAAATAATTACAAATTAATTACTCAAGAATCAAGGACATTTAAAAAAAAATGCTTCCTCTGTAGCTACTTGCCATAAAATTAGGCCTGCCAACCAAATAGCCTTTTCCCTTTACACAGAGCTTCCCACCCAGCATGACTCTTGTTTTACTTGTTATCATGATCAAACTACAATGCTTCTCTATTTTAGATATTAGAGAGAAGACTGCAACCTGAAAGTAATGGTCAAGAAAAGTAAGGAGAAAAAATGACCCCAGGGAGCAGGTGAAAAAGAGAATTAAATTTAATCAAGATAAGATAATTTTATACTAAACTCTATTAACATCCTCAAACATATTTAATAATAAAAAATTATCTATAAAATAAGAATGCCTTAAAAATTATATCACATTGGGTAGTAATGTTATTACTGCTGAAATTAAATAAATGTACTATTATGGTCATGGCACAAATCTGAGGTAATCTCCTAGAAATTATAGCACAAAAATAAGAAAAACAAATAAAGGAAAAGTTAAAAGACATAGAAGATCAATCCAGAGCCATCATTTTATTAATATTAATTAACCAGAAAAAGAAAAAAAAAGATAGACTGAAGGAAATAATAAAAAATCTAAGGGATTTTCTCAGAACTGAAGAAGGACATTATCTTCAGGCAGGAAAGACCCATCCACCCTGTATTTAGAAAACAAAATGAAAGAATGATCAAAAAGAACCATACTGAGATATAACATTTTGAAATTTCATAATATAAAGAAATTACCAGAAAGCACTTGAACAGAAAACATATTATAAATTCACTTAGAAAAAAAATAAGGCTGGCAATAAAATTTCTTAAAGCAAATTAAAAGTAGGGGAACAACACCTCTAGTGTTCTGAGGTAAAAGGGTCTTTAACTTAGAATTTCATACCAGTGAAATGGGATACATTCTAACAGTTTATGGCTCTACATTCTCAGGGAACTACATCAAGGTATGCTCCAGAAAAAGCAGGGAGGAAATCAAGAAACAAAGATAGAGGATCTAAACAACAATGGAGCACCTTCAGGAGATAAGCAAGATGAAGTCCAAGGAAAGCAGGTGTGAGCCTGACCTAAACAGTCATCAGTGTAGATAAGAGATGAGAGTAGGGAGACATCAAATTTTTGAGACTGATATATGGGAAACAAAGGAGAATCTGTGGTTTTGATAGTGCCCTTAAATATATGATAGAGGCAGAAAATACAAGAAATCTAACAATGGAAGAAAGAAAAACAGAGGTAGGTAAGGGCAATCATAGTACAACACTTGTTTCTATAGTAAATATCTTAATAAAATCTTAATAATATAAATATTATTTATAGGTTTTCCAGGATAAATCACAAGCAGAGGTGTATGTTATCAACCTCATGCTATAAGAGTAAGGGGATAAAATGTTATGGGGAACATTTTATCATTAACATTCATGTCATGGGTTTGCTTCACATCATTGTGGTCTTGTTGCCTTCTATCTCTGCATGAGGTTTAAACTCAAAGGTAGGGAGATTCTTCAATTAGGACAGCAAGCTTAACTCACCAGAATGAATGTTTCTTCTGCAGAGTAGGGACGATAACAGTGGGTAATAATATGTAGCAACAAAGCTGGCATTGGCAAGAAAGCATAAGTGGTTAGAGAAAAAAAGAAAGTATTTACCTCATTTTGGTCATACGGGGTTGATATGTTAGAAGAAACAAGGATAGAGATCCAGAGAGGAAGGAGGGAAAATCAAATATTTACATTCATTCATTTATCATTCATTTAACTCATTCATTTATTATTCATTTGACACAAATTGATTGATATATGTTTTAGTTAGTATTCCAGATGCTGAGGTATAGGCACCAAATAAAATTGGCAAAAATCACTCCTCTAATGGAGTTTAATTCCAGTGAATAGCAAGAGCTAATACTTGCTGCTCGTACTGTGCACAAGGCACTATTCAAAGCACTTTATATATACCAACTTGTGTTATTGATTTTCTACTTTCTAGGACAGAACCAGAATTTAGTGATGTGGGTAGTAGATATACTGGAGGTAATAATATTGAAGGTAGGAGCTCTCCCCACTACCTATCCAAAAGGAGATGGATTGTGAACTGCCTAACCCCCAAGAGAACCCCTCACCTCTACCAAGACCAGCCCAGATTTGCATGGTTGGGCAAAAGAAGGCATTTTAGTTCTTCCAGGAAAATCACACTTTCCTTGTGGCATTGTATATTAATTAGGACAAACTAAGCTATAGTCAGAATCAATCACTATGTTTTAGTGGTTCAGCACAGCAAGCATTTCTTTCTCATTGGTGTTTTATTCTCTCTTGCAGTCTCTAAGATGTACAGCCACCCAGAGATGATGGGTGGAGGCTCCATCACTGGAAACAGACAGCTTCTTTAATTATTCTGGAAGGAAAAGAAAGATGCTGAAGAATTCTATATGGGCTTGTTTATACCTCATTTTGGGAGTGACTCAAATCCTTTTTGCTTATATTTCAATGGCCCAAAGTAGTCATATAACCCAATCTAACTACAAAGTTGGAAGTAATAGTGTATCAGCAGGAACATATAGCGCATGGAGGGAAGTGCCCCTGCTCCAGTTTCTAAATGAGGAAGTTTCAATGAAATAGAATTTCAAAAGCAGCAAATTTGAGAGCTAGCAAGAGTTGCAGGGACTTTCTTGGTAGTAGATACAATGAACCAAGTGGATCCTGTGACTTGTAGTAAACTAGCAAGCACAAGGGCAGAGAGACAATAGGAAGTAGATTCAGAAGCTTCTCTGTAATGGAGAGAGCCAGGTGACAGTGAGTTAGCTGTCAGATGGAGGTTGCCAGTCCTGGGTCAAGCCAAAAGATATCAGATCATGAGTTTCATCATCAAAAACCAATGTCACTATCTAAGTTTCACAAATTACCCAGAGCCAAAGAAATTTGAGGAACTCTATATGACAATCAGATTAATTTAAAGACCTGTTTCAATCACTTTTTCTGATTTCCCCACTTCTCAACCCCTATTCATCAAGATGTTTTCTTAAGGAGAAGCAAGGGTGGAGGAATGTGGTAGAAACCAATAGGCACTGTCTGAACTCTTTTCAAGGAAGGATGCCAGTTCTTTGCCTCAACTGAAAAGAGCCACCTTGTTCAAGAGCATGTCCTACCCAAAGTGGCCTATATTCAATGCCTGATGCTGGTAGGGGTTGAAAGACTCAGGCATTTTGGCCCAGGATATCTCTGATGGGCCATTTATTTTTTAAGTGTTAATTTCAATATGGTTAACCTACAGTGTTATATTAGTTTCAGGTATACAATATATAATTCAATATTTCCATACAACAGCCCGTGAGCATAAGAATAAGTGATCTCTTTAATCCTTGTCTCTTATTTCAATCATCCCTAACCCACCTCCCTTCTGGTAACTATCAGTTTGTTCTCTACAGTTGAGAGTCTGTTTCTTGTTTTATCTCTCCTTCTTTTTTTTCTTTGCTTATTTGTTTTGTTTCTTAAATTCCACAAATGAGTGAAATCAAATCATATTTGTCTTTCTCTGACTTATTTTGTTTAGCATTATAACTCTCTAGCTCCATCTATGTTGTTGTAATTGGCAAGACTTCATCCTTTTTATGGCTGAATAATATTTCACATGCATGTGCATGTGTATGTGTGTGTATACACACATCTCATCTTCATCCATTCATCTATTGATGGACACTGGGGTACTCTCATAATTTAGCTATTATAAATAACGGTTCTATAAACATAGTGGTGCATGTATCCCTTTGAATTAGTGTTCTTGTATTTTGGGGGAAAATAGCAAGGGGTGTGATTATTGGATAATATCCAATAAGGGTATTTCTTTTTTTAACTTTTTGAATAAACTGATAGGCCATTTTTGCTCCAGAGTTCCATGCTCCACAGTTCCTCCAGAATTTGCTCTAGAGCTCCACTCTTCATTCCAGAGTTTGCTCCAGGAATTAACTATGTTTTTTTGTAGTTCAGCAGGATAATTGGACTTTTTCCTCTGCCCAGTCTTGCTTTCTTTGACTTGCTTCCACAAGTGTTGATCCCTCATAAACATATTATATGCTCCACTCCATCTCAGTTTCTGCTTCTAGAGAATATAATCTGAGATAGCTAGTGTCAGCAATGGTACAAGAAAGGGAGTGATAAAATGGGGTTATGGGACTGAATCACTTTTCTCCCAGTCACTAGTGTTGGGTGAATCCAGATGACATCCTTGGCACAAAGCAATAGTTCAACTGTTAAATCTCTCACTGTCAGTGAATTGAGATAGTTTACAGGTAGGAGGGAATATACTAGCTGACGCAATTTGTCAGACTTTTGAAAAATACAGGCAGAGAGCAACAATAAAAACAGTGGGTTTGGAAGGTCAATGGCTAAATGCTATTGACACCTAGCTAAATGTGACAAAAGACTCTAGGGATTAAAGAGCAATTGAAAATTGAGTGTGAGCTATAGGGCTTTCCTGGAAGCTTACAAAAGAAGTTCTCTCCCCTTACAGTGGGGAGTAGAGAAATAGGAAGACCAGGGTGAGAACTTAATATGGTGGCTGTATTCTAGAGTATGGCAAATACCCAAGCAAGGACATCTGTTCTGCTATGGTGAGAGACCTAACTAGAAAATGAAAAAGAATAGGGCCATTTGGGTGGATGATCAGAAATGTTTTGAATAACCTGCTGTCCCTGAAACTTCTGAGACTACAAAGTAACCTATCTCTTCCAGTTGACACTACTTCCCTTCTTAGAAGATACTTCAAAATCCTTTCCCCTATCAAACATTTCCCCTCCAGGATTTGCCTTCTTATCCCCCTTCTTCTTACATTGCTGGTTAATACAGCTGTCACATATTGGGGCCAACAGGGAGAAAAAGGGAGGACTAAACCTTAAGGAGGTGAAAAACCTACCCATACTGTGCTGAGGGATCCTGGGGAGCATGATGGGATGTAGGGTGAAATTCTTAGGGTAATTAATCAGTGGGACTGGATTATATGATTTCATAGGGAATCTGAATTTGGATCTGGAATAATCTATGGTTTTAGAGCTATCAGTGAGGGGGAAAATGCCATATGATGCTTACAGAAACCTCCTGAGAGAATTGCAGTGCTCAGGTTCTGGAGCAGGACCATGCCACCTGCAGCTGAAAATAATATGTCTTTTGAGAAACAACTCCTAGAATGCCACGAGGCTTTGCTAGAGACAGAATGCTTGGTCATGTAAAACCAAATTACCACACATCTGATATTTCCCATTAAGACCTGGATTCTATGAGTTCCACAAAGAATGGGTGGGCCCAAGAGCAATCCATCATATCATGCAAGAGGTGTATCAAGTTGAGTAGAAGTAAGAGCAAAAAGCACACACAAGCTGTGTGCTGTCAGTAGACAAGATCCCCCCCTACTAAAGTATAGGTATACCTCTCCGAGCTAATACCTGTTTCCAGATGAGAAATCCCTTAGAATCAGCTATAGGAAGAAAAAAATATATATATAGTTTACACATGGGTCAGACTGGTATGTTTTAGTGGAAGCCAGAAACACATGGTGATTGCTGTATAGCCTCACATACTTTGAAGACAGTAATAAGAGAAAAGTCTTACCTACCTGGCCATCCATTTCATATGGAAGGAAAAGTGACTCTCCATCTTTGGACTCTGCAGGACAGAGGTCCTGCTTTCTCCTCCCTTCCATAGGCATTAAGAACCAGATGTGCCGTAACAGGGTCCAAATGGAGATTAAGAGATAATGCCAAAGGAATCATCCAACCTGTGGAGCTCATGAAGCAGATAATATTAATTCTAGAAAAACAGAAAAACTTTCTCCACATACTAAAGGAGCAAGTACACGTATCTGCCACTGCTGAACTTAAGATAGCATGAACCTAGAGGTAAAATGGAAGCCAGGGAGTTGAAGGAAGGGGGTGACCTGAAAAGAAGTGAGCAAACACTAAGATCTGCAGTTTGGTGGAGTGCCAACCTACACAGATCCAGACAGAAATGGTCTCTGCAGTTGATAGAACACAGAAATAAAGGTGTAACTACTAAACTATGTAAGATACGTTTATATAAACATATTGGCAGGAGTGGTAGAGAGTATAGGTGGTGTTGATATACATGAGTTTATCTATCAGTGGGAAGTACACAGAAAATATCTAAAATTGATATCCAGCTATAATATGAAGATTATATGCAGATAAGGATATATACTTAAAAAACTAGAAAAGATAGCTAAAAGAAACACATATGGATGCTTTTTGAAATTACATTGATTTGTATGGAGAGATACTTGATAAATTATTATCTCTAAAAATCATTATTATTTAAATATTTAACTACTTGCCTGCATTAAGCTGATTAAAACCCACATGTGCACACACACACACACACACACAGGCATAACACTTGCCAGTCACCCTTTATATCTACCTTAGTTCAGCATACCTTTCCTGTTTCCCCAATGTATCACTAATTCTCCCTTGCTTCTTCATAATGTTCTTTTATTATTGAAACAGTTTTTTAACTGGTTCTCCTGTGTATACGTCTGTCCTCTTTAACACTGCTCTAAACACCCAATCTCCTCACTGTAGCTAGAATAATTTTCCAAAACTATTTTTTTCAAAGAATTTAAGTAATGACTACATACAACATGGGGCTCAAATTTACAAAACTGAGATTAAGAGTCACATGCTCTACTGACTGAGCCAGTCAGGCACCCCCTAAAACTATTTTTTGATCATAATACTTCTTTGCTTTACTAAGTCCAGAGTTTCCTCTTACTTTATAAAATAAAGATCAAATAAATAATAAATGCCTCAGACTCTGCTTCTTCCCCAACCTCCCAGCCTTCACTCTCACCAAACTTCCAGCTGGTTTCTCCTCTCTTGTCGCAATAAACTGGTTTTAATTTTTGGAATATGTTATTTACCTCGTACCTCTCTGCCTCTAAATTCTTCAGCCTGGAGCATGTTCCTCATTCCTTCTCCCTCCATTTCACTAGGTCTTCAATTTAAAAATTATCTTGCTCCAAGACCTTTCTTCCTATGCAAGACTAGGTTGGAACAGTCTGTCATATGTTCCCAGGCATCCTGTAAGTTCTGAGTAACATGTCATGTCCTTTAATTACTTGTTAAACACGTATCTCACTTTCTAACAGTAGGCTTCCTGAGGACAGATACCATTCTATCTATCACATACACATTATATTATATATATTCCTATATTTTTATATCTTGTATATATTTCTACATGTTACATATATTCTTATATGTAATATATATATGCATATGTTTATATACATCTATTTTTCATGTGCTCGGGTGCTTAGAATAATCATTAAGACCAGGTTTTTATTTAAATAGTTATGTAGGAAAATTTGAATTCTTAGAAGACTTGAAATTAGTAGCAGAACTGCAATAAACAAAGAAAGACTACATTTTAGACAAATTACAATGCTTTCCAAATCCATTTAATATATTCTACAATAATATATATTAATTATTGAAAGTATGGTGTGCTGGGTAAATGTTTATATTCAATAACTCCACAGTTCAATAGATAAACTCTCTTGGTAGAAAGTATTCATAAGGAGAAATCCATTTTCTAAGTAAAGTGAAAACTTTTAAGTAATATAATACTAAATATAAATTACTCATAATGACTTTAGTGGTGAGTAAGCTAAGTATTTTTTTAATGTTCTTCAAAATATAAACAGTTTTATGTTCCTGGAGGATGTAACAGGCAGGTATAATCACATTTAATTTTCTTTTTCACATTTAACGGAGAAACACACAAAAAATAAATAAAAGATAGGAAAATCAGTAAAATTGGCCTCAGTTTCTTCACACCAGGTGTCCTCAATGATTTAAATGACATGTTTTCTTTCTTTTTTTTTTTTTTTTAAATGACATGTTTTCTGGATATAGTGCTTTCTCTCCACCAGAAATGCCCCACCTCACAGGAAACAAGCACCAGCAGAGCCTTTATTTACATTGACCCTATTATGTGACTCAACTCAATCTGTATAAAAAACCTCAGAAAAATATATGGGCATCATCACTAATGCTCCTTATTACAGCTTTCATTTCTCGGTAGCTTGTAAAATAGCTCATATTTACTTTCCTTTTGTTACATTGCATGCATGAATATTATTAGACATATGACAAGGACAGGGTTTTACTTTGTCTTTTCTTTAAGTTGATTTGTAATACCTTGCATAAAGTTCTGCTACCTCACCCTGTCTAATCCTACCAGTATTGACTCCTTCAAAAAGAAACACACTGAAATATGTCTAAAGGGTCTTTGCTGAAGGTCTCCTTTAGTAGAAATTTGGGCCCTGTCCTGTTTTGCTTTTATTAGTACTATTATTTTATTTATTTATTTATTTAAAAGGATTTTATTTATTTGACAGAGAGAGAGAGAGAGATCACAAGTAGGCAGAGAGGCAGACAGAGAGAGAGAGGGGAAAGTAGGCTCCCTGCTGAGCACAGAGCCAGATGCCAGGCTCAATCCCAAAACGCTGGGATCATGACCTGAGCCGAAGACAGAGGCTTAACCCACTGAGCCTCGCAGGGGCCCCAAGTACTATTATTTTTTTAAGTAACATGTTTCTAAGCTTTTCTAAAACTGGATTTCATGTTTTTAGGGAGTACAATATCCTTGGTGAGTCTACTGAGCTCTGATCCAAACTCATGGGTCTAAGGTAAGATACGTAACAAAACAATTTCTAATACATTTCTTTAAAAGTGTATTTTTTACAGCTAATTTCAAGGAGGATTGAGATAAATGAAATTTTTTCAAGGAGGATTGAGACAAATGAAATTTTGGCCATTTGTGAATTTCTTGAGTACTTATTATGTTCCTAGTACTTTGCTCACAATGACTTTTGATAGAATTTAAGCAAAGGCAATGGTCATTCTACAGATGTCACGACCCCAAGGTAAATATATTGATCTGTATTTGTGGGATGCAGGACTTTCGGCTGCTGAAGTATTTCCAGAACAGAAGATAATTGGTATCTTCAATTTGTGTTATATAGAGTTGGCTTTGGAGACATTTACTGTTACAAATTCAGTTCTTTAGAAAAATCACACAAATTAAGATAGTTACTCTGAAAGAGGTCTATGAGAATATGTTTTGGGGTTTTAAGATCCCCTATACACTCTGAGAACCAATGAATTTTGTGATGTCACAGACATAATACCATATAAGTATTTCAATATAGATAATGAAAGAATATGCGGGCAGTAATAATGGAAGATGAAAACCTGATGGAGTGGAACCAATAAGCTGGCCGTTTGAAGCCTGGTTCATTCACTTAATAGGCTCTAGAGTCAGGTGACAGGTTAAAGGTCGTCGAGCCTTAGTGTCTTCTTATATTAAATAGGAATACTACCACTTAACTTCCAGAGCTCCTGTGGGCATAACTTAAATGAAATAATTGTGTCAAGCTCCTGTTTAATAATAAGTTGCTTAATAAACATTAGTTCTCCTTTCCAAGATCCACTGGTTACATTTCGCTGGAAGTCACACAAATCCTAGTGATTTGGTGACTTTCTCTGAAATTGGTTTTTGTTTTCATGTTGTTTCTTTAGTGACTTCCTAAGGCTACTTCCTGCTGGAATACTGTATTGTTCTATGCATTCTGATGTGTTTCATCCAGCACCCATATACTGGGTGTAAAATAACAGCAACCTCTTTCCAGCTCCTGCTGGGCTTGGACCCCCCTCCTCCAGGGAGCTCAGCTCACAGTGATCTGTTACACATCATAGGTGTGAGAGCAGGACCAACTTCAGAATTTGTAAAATCCAATTCCACATGTTAACTTCAACTCTACTTAACTACTAATTATTTTATTATCCACGTGTTTCAGAAAGCACTTTATATAAATATTATATTTTATGGTGTCACTCAGATATGCCACTTATGTCACCTTTCTCCTTTTCATCTCAGTTTCTTACAGGAACCTGAGAAGGCTGAAAGATTGAAAATACCTGAATAAAAGTCAATATGTAAATCTCCTTAATGTCTTTATGCTCCTATGAGCAGGTTGTAATACTAAACTCATCATTTATTTGAACTTCACTTTTCGTTAAAACATTTTTTCAGTATGCCAATAGTGTAACAGAAAATAAATGGTTAACAAGTCCAAATATCCAGGAAATAGGCTCAAATCGGGTTGACTTTAAGGAAAATTTTAAGGAAAATTTCAACAAGTCCAAATATCCAGGAAGTAAGCTCAAATGGGGTTGACTTTAAGGAAAATTGGTGTATCATCAGATATTCCATTGAGGCATTATGCCAGTTTCCATAGAAGGTTTTGAGAACATTTGTGAACTTTTTGCTTGAAGATGAGTTTTTTATATACAGAAAGTGTATATACTATATATATATATATATATATATATATATATAACTATACATCAGAATTTTTATACACACATTCTTTCCTCATTTTAGTAAGACCATTCCAGTGTTCCATTGAGGACTTTTTCCTTCAATGTTCTATTTGGCACTCAGAGGGCTTAACAAGGTCAGAGGGTAAAAATGTTAGGACAGACAGATTCTCCTTCCAGGATCATCATATATATATATATATATATTTGTTGTTGTTGTTATTTGTTTGTTTTCATGTTGTTTTTAGTGACTTCCCAAGGCTACTTCCTGCTGGAATACTCTATTGCTCTATGCATTCTGATGTGTTTCATCCAGCCAGGCCTCCACAATGGCTGTGGTATTGCTTAGCATGCATACTGTCCGTTGCATGTTGGCCAGGTCTCCCCTGGGCACCACTGTTGGGGCCTGATAATTAATGTCAACCTTAAAACCTGAGGGACACAAGTCCACAGATTGGATGGTGCACTTGGTCTTGACAGTGGCAATGGTGGCATTGGGCACCACTTCTCGGCAGTAGAGCGTACAGCAGGCCATTTATTTGCCATGTTGAGGGTCACACTTGACCATCTGGTTGGAGATTCAAAGCAGGCATTGGTGATCTCTGCCACCAACAGCTGCTCATGGTAGGCCTTCTTAGCTGAGACAATGCATTGAGTAGGTCACCAGGGAGAGGAGGATGTGGGGGTAGGACACCAGGTTGGTCTGGAACCCCATGAGGTCCACAATGAGGGCCCCGTTGAAATGCAGGGAAGCAGTGATGGAGGACATGATCTGACCAATGAACCAGTTGAGGTTGGTGTAGGCAGGATGTCTGATGTCCAGGTTGCTGGCAGATGTCATAGATGGCCTCATTGTCCACCATGAAGGCACAGTACCAGTGTTCCAGGATGGTATTGGTGGTCAGGATGGAGCTTTCATCATTAGAGATTTATATATTCTAAGGTATAGATCAGCAGTTCATCTCATTTTACTGCTATGTAGGAGTCTGTTTTATGTTTTTAGGATTTTTATTTATTTTTTGACAGAGAGTCAGAGAGAGCACGAGCAGGAGAGAGAAGCAGAGAGAGGGAGAAGCAGGCTTTCTGCTCAGCAGGGAGCCCAAAGTGGGGCTGGATGACAGGAGCGTGAGACCATGACCTAGTCAAAGGCAGACGCTTAACCGACTGAGCCACCCAGGCACCCCTGTGTAGGACTCTTTAGTCTGCTTCTTCCACAGCTTCCCTATTCAGCGGCCAAAGGCAGTATAGACATTTTAGCAGTTCTGAATATAGCTGCTATAAACATTTGTGTATGTATTTTTGTTTGAACTTATGTTCTCATTTTTATTGGGTACCATTCATAGGCCCCAATAAAGAGTGAAATAATAAAATATATATATATATATATATATATATATATATATATATATATATATGTTCAGGCTATCCACTTAAGCGATGTGCTGAATAAGCTTTATGAGTTTTGTTAATTTGTACTGCTCAAGGAATTTACTGACTACAGCTATGCTGTCAAATTTATAGGCATAAGATTGCTCATAGCACTACCTTTTTATAGTTGATGTCTATAGGATCTGAGTTGATGCATTCTATATTTCATTTTTTATACTTCCAAGTTACAGCTTTTCTTTTTTATTATATTGTATTCTAATTTATCTGATCAATCTGGCTAGAGGTATACCAATTTCATTGATCATTTTATAGTCAATTTTCAGTTTCACTGATTTTTTTCTCCAATGTATTTCTATTCTTTTTTTAAAATATTTTATTTATTTATTTGACAGAGAGAGAGAGATCAAAAGTAGGCAGAGAGGCAGGCAGAGAGAGAGGGGAGGAAGCAGGCTTCCTGCTGAGCAGAGAGCCTGATGCGGGACTCGATCCCGGGACCCTGAGATCATGACCTGAACTGAAGGCAGAGGCTTAACCCACTGAGCCTCCCAGGCGCCCTGTATTTCTATTCTTAATGTCACTGTTTTCATCAATTATCTTTATTGTACCTTTCTATTTAGTATGGGTTTAATATTTAACCAACACAGAAGATGAGAGTGCTTCCTTTTTCTAATTTATTAAGAGAGAAATTTAGAGGGTTAATAGAAGAATTTCTTTATTTTCTAATTAAGGTGCTTATTGCTATAAAATTTCCTCTACCCACTGCTTTACCCATATCAAACAACTTTTGCTGAGCAAAAAATTTACCTATAGCATGAGGACTGAGTCCATCCAGACAGCTGAACTGGTTCTATATTTTGTTGGAGTTATTTTTATCAGTTCCCAGCAACTTCAAATTCCTCTGTTTTTGTCCTTTTTAGGGTAGAGAGGGTTAGAGTTTTTCTTCTCCCAGTTTTCCTCATCCAGTCCTTTGCCTTAGGCTTTCCTGTGTGTCTGTGTTGCAGAGGCTCTCTCTGACCCCTTGCACTTTTTCAACAGTAACCCCTCTCACTTGTTATTCAGTACTTGCTAACCTGGTGGTCGGCAGTCAGAGAGTGTTCCTTGTTATCCTCCTTCAACCTCATCCTTAGGCAGGACCCTGTCTCTATACCTGACAGCTGGTGATTTCTCTGCAACTCATCCCCCTTCACCAGCGCTGGGAAATCACTGATGGCCTCCTGATGATTTTTGCTCCTCCTCTAGGGTTGATTGGCTCTTTCTTTTATATTTCTTTGCTATGATCTTGAATGCCAGAGTTTGCTACCTTTTTCTCAGCAGCTGAAGGCTTTTGTTCCTTTTAGACTTTTGTTCCTTATGTGAAACTTTATTCTTTTCTGTATTTGTAACCATTCCCCTCCTCTAGACCTATACCACCCAAGAAAGCTTTGTCCAGTCTCTTTCCCACACTATTCTTTCTTGTAAGTACCCAGTAGAAGTCTATCAAGAAGAGCCTATTAGAGGATACAGTTGCCCCTTGAATCTACAGCACTCAGAATTTCTATCTTACTTCACTAGCCTACATACAACCTTTAGTAATTTGTTAAAAATTTAGTTAATTTTTCTTATCTATTTGAATAGTGGTGCTGTCTTTCTCCTGATGCCACAGGTGAGCCAGTGCTCATGTTTCATCTCTTCTGGGAGAACGAAATCATACCTTTGATTTCAAGAAAATTAGTATGAGATTATAGTGTTTCATATATAGTTCTGCTATATTATTTTGAGTTTTGATATTTATAACATTTATGCCTTCACTTTGAACCTTTAGTTATAAAGTGAAAACAAATATTTAAATGATTTTACCTAATTCCCTTATATTTCCTAGCGTACAATATATTAAACCAAATTAATTTCTTCTTGAATTTTCTTTTTTTTTTTAAAGATTTTATTTATTTATTTGACAGATAAAGATCACAAGTAGGCAGAGAGGCAGGCAGAGAGAGAGGAAGGGAAGCAGGCTCCCCGCTGAGAGAGAGCCTGATGCAGGGCTCGATCCCAGGACCCTGAGATCATGACCTGAGCTGAAGGCAGAGGCTTTAACCCACTGAGCCACCCAGGCGCCCCAATTTCTTCTTGAATTTTCAATGCATAATAAAACTATTGTTATGTTTTCAAAGCTTCTTCTGTTTTATTTTTTGGTTTTTTTTTTCAAGTTCTTTTACTTATTTTAGAAAGAGAGAGTGAGTGTGTGTGAGTGGGGGAGGGGCAGAGGCAGAGGGGGAGAGAATCCTCAAGCAGAGGACCCCAAGATCATGACCTGAGCCAAAACCAAGTCAACTGCTTAATGCAATGAGCAACCCAAGTACCTGTCTTTTGTTTGGTTTTTGTTTGTTTTACTGATACAATCTGTATGACAATTTTCCTATATAAATTCTAAATAGTATTTGATCTATTTAAAATTTTCAAATTTGGGGTATCTGGGTGGCTCAGTCAGTTAAGCATCTGCCTTCAGCTTAGGGATCGAACCCTACATTGGGTTCCCTGCTCAGTGGGGAGTCTGTTTCTCCATCTCCCTCTGCTGCTCCCCATGCTTGTGCTCTCTGTCAAATAAATAAATAAAGTCTTAAAAAAAAATAAAATTTTCAAACTTTAGGGACACCTGGATGGCTCAGTTAGTCAAGCAACTGCTTTCAGCTCAGGTCATGATCTCAGGGTCCCGGGACTGAGTCCCACATCAGGCTCCTTGCTCAGTGGGGAGACTTCTTCTTCCTCTCCCTCTATTTCTCCCCCTGGTTGTACTCTCTCTCTCTCTCTCTCTCTCTCAAAAGAATACAATACAATCTTTAAAAAAAAAATAAGACAAAATTTTCAAACTTTATTGAGGCCTGTGCTGGAACCAGCATGTCTGCAGTTTGGGGTTGCTATCTGCCTTTTAAAGCAAAGAAGAGGGTTTGTACTCTGGGAAGACAAAATTGTCTTCTCCTCTGAAAACGTCTCCAACACAGAGGGCTTTGGTATCTCCTGGAGTAGGGAAGCAGGGATTGAGGCCTCATGAATCTGAGTTTTCAGGTGAGGTAGAGAAAGACGAGAGTGATTATAACAAAAAGCCCAGAGTTTAGTGTAGTTACCTCCAGAACTCATTACTGTTAACCCAGCCTGGGCCTCATGACAGTCCTAGAAATGGTTTCCTTAACAATAAAATAATAATAATAGTTAAAAAATAAAATAAAATTTTTAAACTTTACTTCTGTGACATTTTATATTGGATATTACTTTTGCAAAATTTAATTTTTCTAAGTCAAACTTAGATTTTTGGAATGAATGTTGTTATTTAAATATCTAGGCAATACTAATTTTGTTTTGTTCTCTATATTGAGAATAATCAGTATCATTTTATATTGATTACTTTTAGCTTGTCTAGCTCTTCTGGGGTAATTTTTGTAAATTTTAATTGCAACAAATGGATATGGATCCATGTATGTTTACATTTCAGTATATTTTAGTTTATGCATTTTAGCTATTATAATTTTCTGTTATTTATTTTTACAGTAGTATTTATTAAACACTGGTTAGAACTTATGTTTTTATTGCTGGATCAAAGAGCAACAAACATAAATAGGGCAAAAACATTTAATATGGACATATGGTAGGGACAAAATATATTTTTTTTAGGAGAAAGATGTTAAGATATCATTCCAGGCTAAAGAAAGGATATGAATAAAGCCTAATAAAGCACAAGAATCATCAAACCAATGACAAGGGAAAGGGGAGGTAGTTAAAGAAAACCAACACAGAAGAAATAATGAGGTTATATTGGGTAATAGGAGACAGAATATTAAACATTTCAGTGTGGCCTGTATAGCTTGTGAAGAATAATCGCAAAATGGGCCATGTTGAGAAGTAGTCTGGGTTGGTTTTTCAGCAACTCTTCCCTCCTTCATAGAAATCTGGGAAAAGGTTTTCAAGCAGTATTTTTAGAGTACAACATTTTCTTGGAAATAAATTCCTTCTACAAATATGGTCACCAAGGTAAAGTGTTTGTTGTGCATCTTGTGTGGGAGCTATATACTTCTCCCTGAATCTTTACTTATTAGCAACACTATTGTGTCCTTATACAATAAATAAATAATTGATGTGCAGTCCTTAGAGATATCTTTCAAGGGAGTATACAGTTTGTATATAGAAGAAGTAAATATATTATTCACACAACTAAAACTTAACAAAGGTAAAAAGCAAAGTTTTTTTTTTTTTTTTTTACATAGACCAATATAATTAAGAGTGTGTTTTTGTGTGTGTCTATGTTTTGGTTAGGAGAATTGTTGAGCAGTAATTTAGTCAGATAATGAAATATACTACCTTCCTCAACATTTTTGTGATGGTCAATGTGTGTTTACGTATTTAGAAACCATAAAAGGTATGTGCATTTTGATTATGTTATTGCTGCCAAAATCACCCCTGATGATGTTTGAGCACCAAAGGAACAGCTTTAACTGTGTATCAATCCACACTAGGAGAAAAATATCTTCAAAAATGAACATCACTCATTACTGATTTTTTTCATAATTATCCCCAATTTTTACTCCAGTTTCATCATGGTACAATTGTCAACAATTCTCAAGAAAGAACTGCACAACCTACTACAAAAATAAGTAGAAGGGGAATAATCTGACATTCATTTGGTATGTGGGAGGGTTTTTTTTAAATTTTTTAATTTTTTATTTTATTTATTTATTTTTTGGTATATGGGAGTTTTATCTTCTTCACAAATTCAAGTCACCGATTCTTTCTTTCATTTAAAAATATCTATTAACTTCTAGAAACTATGTTAGGTATTGAGGAGATGGCAGTGAATGAAACCGATTAAATCCTTAGCTTCCTGAATGTCACATTTAGCTTTGAGTAAGGCAGAATATAAAGAAAGTATATAATATATTCATTGATTATAAGTACAATGGTGAATAAAATAGAGACTGAAAGGAAAATAAGAAGTATGTGTGTGATGAAGGACAATTTTATTCATCACTGAAGAATCAGCTAAGAAAGAATTTAGCAGCATCCTGATGCAGGTATGGGGACAAACCACTCACAAATATCAGAGTGTAAAGGCAGTGGAAAAAACAAAGAAGTGACTTTGGTTCAGAAGCATGCCTGATCTACTGATTAAAAGAAAAAAAAAAAAGCTATTATCAGAATTTTGGAATTTACTCTGACTGGGATAGGAAGGTGTTAAGGGCCTGCACAGAAGGATCAAGTGATATGGCTGTTTCAGTGGGGTCATCTGGTAGTTTTACAGAGCACAGTCTGTTGGCAACTGGGAGTATTAGCATTAGCTGGCTAATGAGTCATGATAATAGCCTGTTTCCGTGTGTTTGTGTAGGGGTAGTAGAAATGGTCAAATTCTAGTGTATTATGAACATAGAGGCAGCAGATTATCTTGATTGGTAGAATGTGAGAAAAAGCAAAAATGATTTTTGTGTGTTTGTTTTTCTTCCTCCTGAGCAACTGAAAGGATATAATTCCCATGAACAAAATGGGAAAGGCTATACAAGAGCAAGTTTGGAGGGAAAGATGAATCAATAGTTCTTAAGCATAGTTCATGAACACCAGGGGTCCCTGGGACAATTCCTGGTGGATTGAAGATAATTTTTTTCCATAAAAATATGAAAACAGTATTTGCCTTTTTTTTTTTTTTTTAATTATGTTGACACCTGCACTGATGGTGAAAAAGCAGTGGTGGTGTATTTTATTTGGTGTTATTTGACATAATCACATTTCACAACCATTCCCCATGCTGTGGGCACCTGAAAATAAGAATGAGATTTTAAAATATATTCTCACTTCTCTTTAACTTTCTTGAAATAAAGAATTGAAGTGGAAGACAATCATGTTCTATAAAGTATTTGTTGACTTGAGTAACAGTCATAAAGCTGTGGAAAGCAAACTCCTCTCAAACTTAATTATAGATACCCTAGTAGTGCTTTGCAGTCAGCTCTTCATTTGCATGAATTATTTTTTCAAATTGAAATGTATTAAAAGAAGAAAAAATGTTAAACAAATTTACATGCATTAAGCAGAACTTTTTTCTTCCCTAGGCTTTGAAAAATTCCCCACTCCGTATTGGGGTTTGAATAGTATTGGGGTTTGAATAGTACTCCTTAATTCACAAAGATTTATATAGCTTTGTGATTATGAACAGGGAAAAATATGAGAAAAGTCAAAGTTTGCAAAACAAAATCTTTAAAGTAAGCAAAAATTTCACGTCAGTCAACAACATTAAAGCTTGATGTTTTTGGTTGATTTTAAAACCCCAAGTGCTAAACCTTGGCATAAAACAAGAAAACAATGAGGATGACTGAATAAAACACACATTCACCAATAGCTGGCAGGTTTTGAAAAGGTTAAGATATGAATGCTAGGCTTTATATACATATAAATATGTATTAATGCTTGTCTATAGTATTTAAAATTATTTAGAGATACCATTCTTCAGGAAAACAGAAATATAAAAAATATTCACAGATTGAAAATGCAATAAAATAAAACTAAATGCAATATTAGGACAAAATATCTACACTTGTGATGGCCTTTATATATCTAGAAAATGTTAAAAAATTACATTTCTTGACATTGAATATTTAGGTAGAATTTGAAATTTAACTTTTGCTTTTATATTAAATGTGGAAAAGCACTTCCTTTCTCTTAATCACATGCAGTTTTATGCCTACGAAGCTATGTTCAGAAAAGGCAGAGCTGTCAACAGAAAGCCAATTAAAGAGGGAAACTGAAATTCTACTTGTAAAGAGAACTTGATAGGACAAATGCAGGATCTTATAGCTAGGATTTTAGAGTCAGACCTTGAGTAAAAAAGGCCATTAGAGCCCTTATCAATGCAATGTCACTTTGATAGATGTCAATTAGAACTGTCATTCTGGAGGATTCTTTATATATGTACGCCATTTATTAAACTAAAAAAAATTATCAACCAAATTTACTGTGGTAATCGTTTTTGCCATATATACAAATATCAAAACATAATGTTGAACAACTGAAAAATATAATTTATTTGTCAATTATATCTCAATAAAAACGAAGAAAGACATAAAGACAATTTAACAAGACAGCTATAGAAAAGCACAATTTCAGTTGTAGTCGTTCCAAAAGCAGATGTTTTTTGGACCAAATCAAGAATTCTGTGAAAGGTGTCTTATTATGTGAGAGTCTCAGCACGCATTGGACTTGCCCCTCTTGACCCTATAGCTCCTCACTTGCATTCAAAGTTACTACTTCTTCTTTTTTTTTTTCCCCCAAAGATTTTATTATTCGACAGAGACAGAGAGAGACAGGGAGAGAGGGAAAACAAGCAGGGAGAGTGGGAGAAGGAGAAGCAGGCTTCCTGCTGAGTAGGGAGCCTGATGCAAGGCTCAATTCCAGGACCCCAGGATCAAGACTGGAGCCAAAGGCAGACACTCAACTAACTGAGCCACCCAGGCACCCTCAATGTTACTACTTCTTATTCTACCCTCTTTACTCTTACTTTCCTTCTTAAACATACCACTATTTCATTGTTATTTATTTTTGGTATAGGCATGCAGTGACAGTTTTATTATTTCATAATTATTTTATTTCATTATTTTTAAAAGATTTTATTTATTTATTTGACAGAGAGAGATCACAAGTAGGCAGAAAGGCAGGCAGAGAGAGAGGGAGAAGCAGGCTCCGCGTTGAGCAGAGAGCCCCATGCAGGGCTTGATCCCAGGACCCCGGGACCACGACCCGAGCCTAAGGCAGAGGCACAACCCACTGAGCCACCCCGGCGTCCCTTATTTCATAATTATTTTAACAACTGGCACAGTTTCTCTCAATTTAGGAATTCACTTTATTTGGGGGGAAAAGTACCTTGATAGGTTATTAACTTGAGAGATAAGGCCTCAAGGGCTATGTTGGCTGGGGGCCAGTTGAAAAAGATATGTTTGTGGCTGCTCTGTATACAACAAGAAAGAGGTGTGTTTTACCCAAAGAATGAAGGTTTTCTGGGTAGAAGAGGGGACCAGCAAGATTGAGGGAAACTGAAACAAGGTGATATTAGGGACAGTGAATTATCACTCTCCTTACCACTCAATGTACTGAGTGAAAGCCAACAGACATTTTAAAGAACTGTGATGACTCCAGTTCACATTTCAAAATATTTGCAGATATCAAGTAAACCATATCTCTATGCTACTTCAGGTCTTTAAATCCTGCCATGTGTTCCTATGTTATGTAAGCATTAATGTTTTGTGGAATATGAAGTAGGTGCTGAATTTCACACCTGGGCATATTCTATGTAGCAGGCAAAACATACTCCTATCAAGAAGCCAGAGAAAACTATGAGAATATAAGTGCACTGGGAAATTGCAGAAATGTTATGAGAATGCTAAATTTTCATAGTCCATGGAATTCTATGAGATTTTTTAACTGTGAGAATTATACCTAAAAATTATTTTAAAAATCCATATTTTCCTTCTCTGCATGTAGCTGAAAAAGTGGTACTCAGAAAATAGTGTAAAAAAGAAAAAAGGAACCAACTGGCTCAAAATTCTCATTTATTTTTTATTATTTTTTAGAAAATATTTTATTTATTTATTTGACAGAGATCACAAGTAGGCAGAGAGGCAGGCAGAGAGAGAGGAGTAAGCAGGCCCCCCGCTGAGCAGAGAGCCCGATGTGGGGCTCGATCCCAGGACCCTGGGATCATGACCTGAGCCGAAGGCAGAGGCTTTAACCCACTGAGCCACCCAGGTGCCCCTCAAAATTCTCATTTATACAAATTGGCATTTGTCTGATATTTTTCACATGATTAGACTCAGGTTATGGATTTTGGGGAGAAAGCCACAGACATAAAGTGCCATTCTCACCACATGTCAAAGGTACACACTATCACTGTTGATGTTAGTTAATTTATCTCATTTATGTGTCCAGATATTGAACTTCAAAAATCCAAATACATGTATTAAAAAAAAAATAACCTAACAACCTCACATGAATGCTCTCTATTTTGAAAATCCTAATTTACTCTTCAGCTCCAAAATAAGTTAGTGTCTCTCATGACATTCATTCAATGATCAGCGGGTGAGTTATTCTTTGACAAATGCAAATTATCCATTTATTCATTCAACAAAATATTTACTGACTGCCTACTACATGTCAAACACTGTTGTAAGAATTAAGTTCACAAAAATGAAGAAAACATATTCTTCATCCAGTAACTAGTAGAATGACAAGTCAACAAGTTTGTCTTTATTTTTAAGCAAATTAAAGCTAGTTTCATAGCAATACATGTAGGAGAATCTGATTTGTTAAAAATTGTAAAAATATGTAGATATGAATCCTTGTATGAAACAGAAAACACTGAATGTGGTGGGAATAGGGGCAAGAGGGGAAGGTAGGAAGACGATTACTTTTCACTTTTTATACTTATATCTTTATATCTTTCTGTATTGTTTAGATGTATTGTTGATGTATGTGAATATGCACATATGCACCTACCTATTATATGTAACATAATACAAATATATTAAATATGATATAAAATGTAAACAATGATGTGTATTATTATATTATATATTCATGAAGAGAGAGGAGGGACAATCATGAGCAAATATCAAGCAAGCACTTTTTACAAATTAATTAAAGTTTGTATTTACTGATGATTCCTTATTCTTCCCTGATAATTCTTTTTCTGTTCCAGAATACCATCCAGGATACTATATTGCATTTAGGCATTGTATCTTCTTAGACTTCTCTTGGCTGTGACATTTTCTTAGACTTTACTTTGTTTTTGTGACTTCGACAGTTTCAAGGATGACTGGTCAGATATTTTGTAATGTCCCTCAATTGGCATTTGTCTGATACTTTTCAAATGATTAGACTCAGATTATGGATTTTGGGGAGAAAGCCACAGACATAAAGTGCCATTCTCACCACATGTCAAAGGTACACACTATCACTGTTGATGTTAAGTATCTTGCTGAGATGTTTTTGTGAGGTTTCTCTATGATAAAGTTACTCCTTTTTGCCCCTTTCCACAGTGCATTCTCTGAAAAGAAGCTGCCATATACTGCCCACACTTAAAATTCTGGATTATTCCTGGAGGTCAACCTCAGGAACACGTGTGTGTGTAGAGGGTGAAGGGTATGGGGAAGTAAGTGTGTGTGGCAAGAGGAGTAAGACTCCCAAAATTTTCTTATTGTTACTATAAGTCACATTAAGCCTCTAGCAATTTATCACAATTGCCATTTCAGTGTTTCTACTGTTTATGGTTCTAACAGCTTTTGTTCCACATAAGCAGGTTTTAGCAACTACTCTCTGGGTCCTCTAGTTTTCTAGATTTCAGGTTGGAGTTTTCCCTGCAATCCCAGTTTGTTGATAGGTCTGAGAAGATCCTCGAGTGTTGACTTGTCCAACTTTCTCTTATTGTAAAGATAGTGTACTGATTTGCTAGGGTTGCCATGACAAAGTATTGCAGAGTTGAGTGGCTTAAGTAACTGAAATTTATTTTTTCCTCGTTCTGGAGACTACAAGTCTGAAATCAAGGTGTCAGAAGGGTTGGTTTCTTCTGAGATCTCCCTCCTTGGGTTCTAGATGGTCATCTTTTGTCCTTTCCCAGAGTCTTCGCATAGTTTTCCCTCTGCACATATCTGTTATTTTCTCTTCACATGAGGATGTCAACCAGTCATTTTGGAATAGGGCCCACTGTAATGATTTAATTTTAACTTACTTTATCTCCAAATATAATCACATTTTGAGGTACTGGGATTTAGAATTTTCAACATATGAATTTTGAGGAGACATGATTCAGCTCATAACAGGTGGCAATAACAATTTTCAAGCTCTTTTACATGTTAGAGCTGAAACAGAGAAGTGCTAGTAAGCAAACTTTAATGTCAATGTTCTGTGTGTTGTGCTCAGGTGTATTAAATATTATTAGCAGGAGGTCCACAGTGAATTACCACTAAATAGTCTATATTAGCTCAGGTTCTACAGAGAAAGAGAATCAATAGGAGATATATATATCTGTACTATTTCTGCATCTATCTACTATATCTGTCTTTCTGAAGAGATTTATTATAAAGTATTGGCTCACTTGATTATGAAGGTTGAGAAGTCCCACCATCTGCCCATCATAGGCTGGAGAAGCTCAAGAAAATATATGGCATAGTTTGAAGGCCTGAGAGCCAGAGAAACAATGGTCCTAATTCCAGTCCATGTTTGAGATCCATGAGTACTGAGGGCAGGAGAAAATTGATGTTCCAGAATCAGAACCAAATAATTCATTATGATTATTGCCAAAGTGAAAGAGGATAATCTCTCAGACTAGATAGGACTATGACTGTACTGTCAGGAGCTCACTTGAGTAGGGAGGGACAGTGAGGTGCAAGGTATCAGAATGGCCAAGTGAAGCAACATGCCACAACATATTAAGTTTTAGTCACTCATTTTGATAGTATGAGCAAGAGTCATAAAAAAAAAAAAGGAAAGAAAAGTCAAATCCATTTTCTCCCATTGAATGGTACACTTATTAGAGATCAATTGGATCACCATACACATGGGGATTGTTTTGCTTTTGAGGGAGCCATGAACAAAAGGCTACAAGCAGTTTTATAAACTATGGGGAACTGGCAGAGGGAAGAGGTAGGAGTGGAAAAGACTGGATAATGAGTTGTATTGGGGTTAAGTTTAAGGTTTCTCCCTTCTCCACCTTAAGGGGATCTCAGGAAGGTTCCAGAAGGTCTATCCCCATGACTGCATATAAAGAGACCTAAGGATGAAGTTACCTGGACTAAAATCACAAATATGAAAGAGAGTGTGGCAGTCTACAAGGGCCTATTTCTTTGACTACAACTCTCTTCAGAGATGGTGATACATTGGCTGTGCGCCAAATGCAGTATGAGAAAGATAACCACCCCCTCATCTCCCAGCCTCCCAGATAAAGCCTTTTGTAACTGCATATGATCAAGCCAAAAAAGTCACACAAAGGTTTTTAACTAGGAGTCAGACTTCTTCTGTACCAAATTATCTCCAAAGAGATTGAAACTTCAGAATAGAAGCAATTATAATCTTCAATATTATGAAGGTTATAAATAAGAAATAACATATCTAAAAATAGTTTTTACATTTCTTGAAAGTTTTGATTATAATGCATAGGATACCCTCATCAATGCATACAATATGCTTTCAAATACAACAAATTTACTAAGATCTTCAAAATAGTTAACTTTAAAATCAATGAATGCACAACTGATTTTCATTTGGAGTTGGGAAAGTAAATTTGGGAATAAAATTTGGCAAATTTGGGAATCATTGAGGAAATCAAGTGAACTCAATAGGTATCTTTTTATTGCATTAAAATGAATAAACAAGTGAATGATCTGTATTTCAAAAACCAGTAGTTCTCAAACTTTACCTTAAAAAAGTTTGCTAAAGTGCCTATTATGGTAACAGTTGAAAACTTTCTGATCAGTATATTACAGATAAAGCCTAAGATTCTGCATTTTTAACAAACTAGTTGATATAATTCTTATTTACATAGACTTTAGACTTTGGGAAACATTGTTATCTGATTGATTTGAATGGCAAAATTATATTATTCTCAAATAAAGAGAAATAGTTTGAGATGGTAGAAAAACCAGTGTAGTAGCTTTTTTGTAGTGTCTGATCTGAGATCTGCCAAGGAGTCTTGCTAAAAAAAATTACCTAGGTAATTTCCTCAGCTCTTAGTTTCTTCATTGTTAGAATATGATTATAAAATTTCAATGTTTCCATTGAGCTCTAAAATTCTATGTGGATAACAAAATAATGATATTCGAAAAGTCATTTTACTACTTTTAGAGTCACTCAGAGTATCACAAATATGTGATTTTTTTTTTTTGCAAATTTTGAACTGGCACAGTTTTATTTAAACTATTTCTTGGATTTGAGAGGCATTCAGAATTTTATGTACACAAAGGATGCATTCCAGGAAATGGAAGTGCTCACCACAATATGGACTCCTTCTGTTTGTGTCAGGGTGGTCTTTGTGCTTATTTTTATAATTAAAAAGAATGACAGATTTTTCATGAAAGAGCTAGACAATGAAAGATTTATTAATTAATTATAACAATTGATAATAATGACTATCTCAGGTTTCAATTTTATTTTCACTTCTTTCTAACAAGTGAGTTATAAACAATTATTTTCTTATGTATAGTGAATCCTAATTCCAAAATGAGAAAAACAGGCATTTGGTACAATAACACTTTTATTTTAATTTTATCCAACTGATTCTATTCTTTTCTGAAACAACAATATAGAGGTATGATTAAGTGTAGAATGTTTGATGTCAAACTGCCCTATTAAGGCCCAAATTCTATAACTGTCATGGTGAAAAATACTGGGCAAGAGCTTAATCATCTACAACTCAGTTTTTCAGAATCTATAAAATGAGGATGTTAATAATGGTGGCTGTAATTTGGTTTTCTGTAATTTGATCAGAGCGTTTCCCATTTAGAGCTTACCTTTGGCTTATGCATCAACAAGCAAGGATAGAGAGGATAGAGAGCATTATTCTCAAGTACACTAATTTTCTAAAACAGAACACTCAAACTCAGATAAGTTGCCAGTCTTATTCAAAGTCATGCAAGCGTATTAGGACACAGGAAACCAAATTTGTTCCATTTCTAAATATTCACCACCGTAGACTAAGTTGTATCATTTTTAACAAAAGTAGAGTACTGAAAGGAACCTAACATTCTTATGAGAATTGGCTATGGTACTAAGGGTCAGGTCAATTATTACCTTCTGCCTGTGGAAAAATCTGCTTGAGATAGCCCAAACAATTGGAACCCACAATTCTCTTTGTGCACAGAAATCACAATGTAACAAAAGCAAGCATACATATATAATAAATCTGTGGTCATAATGGCACACCACTATAATGAAATGTCTTACAGAATCTCAATAAACAAAAGTAAGGATTTGTAAAGATTTGTCAAAACAAGTTTCTGCATAAGTAACCTGCAGTCCCCCAATATGACCTTCCTTGATCCATAATATTGTGAATATGTCACTTTAAATAGCAGTTGTAATTAAGATTATTAGATAGTTGACTGAGAGAGAGAGAACATTAGGGTACAACTAATATGTGAGCTATTTAGAAGAGGTTTTTTTAGCTGATGGTCAAAAGGAAACTCCCAGAGATTCAAAGCAGAAGACAGAGATCAGTCATCATTGCTGATTTGAAGATGGAGGAGGCAGCCACATATGTAAGAATGTTAATGATCTCTAAAAGCTGAAAATAGATCCCAGATGACAATCATCAAGGAAACAGACACCTTAGAACTACAGCTTTAAGAACTGGATTCTGGGAACACTTGGGATGAGATTGGAAGGAAATTCTTCTCCCAGGTCCTCCACATGAGAGCCTACTTACCAGATAACTTAGTTTCACTTTCTGAGACTCAAAAGCAAAGAACTCAATCAAGACTGCACAACGTTCTTATGCAGATCTGTGATCTTATAATAAATGGGTGTGTTTCAAGCTGTTAATATATGATGATTTGTTACCTAGTAATAGAAAACTAATACAAGGGGCACCTGGGTGGCTCAGTGGGTTAAGCCTCTGCCTTCGGCTCAGGTCATGATCTCAGGGTCCTGGGATCGAGCCCCGCATCAGGCTCTCTACTCAGCAGAGAGCCTGCTTCTCCCTCTCTTTCTCTGCCTGTCTCTCTGCCTACTTGTGATCTCTCTCTCTGTGTCAAATAAATAAATAAAATCTTAAAAAAAAAAAGAAAACTAATACAAAACCTTTGGCATTCAAACATGTGAAGGAGGTCATCAACAGGATGTGATTATCAGTTGATCCACAAGCTGGACCTAGGCAATCAAAACCTCTTCAGCCTCTTCCCTGTCTACCATTGTATCTCCTGTCTACCATTCCTACAGCTGGAGCCATTTCAAGGACACAACCTTAAGAGAGTAATGTGTTGTTGAAAGCATCTGGACTGAGCACATAACTAAACCCTGTTAAGGCCTCTGTATAAGCTTTCAAGATTCTGGAATGTGAATGTGGAGATATACTCATCATGTGGGTCACCCAAGATAGGACTCATATATAAGTTCCCTTGTTTATTAAAATGGCTAATTGCTTATCTGTCATGGCCTGCCTTTCTTCCATTTCTCCCTACCCTCTAGCTATGAGGGCTAATTTCAAATTTCACCTGGGCAACTCCCCAGGTTGTGAACCAAAGAGATATTCTATGTGTTTTTCTGTTCCACTTAATGTGGAAGTGGAGCTATGAACATCAAATAGCACCTGTACTACTGGTATAATGTGTCTGTCCTACTTCATTGATGCCCATACATATTGGCTTGAGACTTCTATTATACAGTCAAAGTTTTAACAACATTCTTGGGCACCTGGCATCGTAGCAAGAAAATTTGAGGATTCCTTCTTTTTGTGGTAGGCATATATGCATTTGCTCAAATATTCTTTGGGTCAAATAAACAAGTTATGTATTTTTTTTTAATTTCAGTGAACTTGAAGAAGTTGGTTAACCTCTGATATACTTTGAACTTTTATAAAATGTAACTAGTAATATCTGTGTCATAATATTTTTTGAGAATATGTTGAAATATGACATTGTAAGGCAAATATAGCAAAATCTTAAAGGTAGAAAATAGAAGATGGATATTAGGCTATTTGCTGTGCAATTAGTTCACCTTTTCTGTATGTTAAAAAATGTTCATCATTGAATCGTTTAAAATAAGGCTATTTTAAAGTGTTAAGCAGGAGGTGATAATTCATGGGTCTGGATGACACTGGAAGAACTAAAACTGAAAATCTTTATATTGAAATGTACAAAACATTAATGGAAGAAATTGAGGAAGACACTAATAAATGGAAAAATATGCTCATGTGCTCATGGATTAGAAGAGTAAATATTATTAAAATGCCTGTGTTCCCAAAGCAATCTACAGATTCAGCGCAATCCCTATAAAAGTTCCAATGCAGGAGCATGTGGGTGGCTCAGTTAAGTTTCTGGACTCTTGATTTCAGCTCAGGTTTTGATCTTAAGGTTGGGAGTTCAAGCCCCACATTGAGTTTCATGCTGGGTGTGGAGTCTACTTAAAAAAAAAAAATCCAAAAGCATTTTTCCAAGAAATAGAAAATAATAATCGTATTATTTGTATGGAACAAACAACAAATAAATAACCAACAAACCAACCAAAGGAATCTTGAGAAAGAACAAATTTGGAGCATCATGTTTCCTGATTTCAAACTATGTTACAAAGCTATAAAAATTAAAACAGTATAGTATTGGCATAAAAACAGACACTTTGATCAGTGGCATAAAATTGAGAGGCCAGAAGTAAATCCACGCATATATGGTCAGCTAATTCACAGCAAAGAACTCAAGAACATACAATGGAGAAAGGATAGTCTCTTCAATAAATGGTATTGGAAAAACTGGTCAGCCACATGCAAAAGAATGAAGCTTGATCACTGTCTTATACCATATATAAAAATGAACTAAAAATAGATTAAAGACCTGAAACCTGAAACCATATAGCTCATAGAAGAAAACTTGGACAGTAAGCTCCTTGACATAGATCTTTTGATTTTTTTAATCTGACCCCAAAATCAAAAGAAATGAAAGAAAAATAAATGAGATTACATCACATTAAAAAGTTTCTGCACAGCAAAGGAAATCACCAACAAAATAAAAAGACAACCTATTGAATGGGAGAAAATATTTGGAAATCATATCTCCAATAAGGGCCCAATATTATAAATATATAAAGGACTCATACAACTCAATAAGAACAACAACAAAAATCTCATTAAAAATATGCAAATCTGGGAGATTTTTCTGAAGACATACAGATGGCCAATAGATGCATGAAATATTGCTGAGTCTCACTAATCATAAGGGAAATGCAAATCAAAATCACAATGAGATATCACTTTACACCTTAAAATGGCTGTTACCAAAAGAGTAAGAAATATCAAGCATTGGGAAGGATGTGGAAAAAAGGGAACCTCTTGTCAACTGTTGGTGGAAATGTGAATTTTTGCAGCCACTATGAAAAACACTATGGAGTTTCCTCAAAAATTAAAAACAGAACTACCATATACTCCAACAATTTCATTTCTGGGTATTTATACAAAGAAAACAACACACTAATTCAAAAAGAGTATATATAGTTCATTACAACATTATTTGTAATAACTAAGATATATAAACAATCTAAATGTCCATTGATGGATGAATAGATAAAGAAATTGTGAGATATACATACAATAGAATATTATTGAGACATAAAAATGAATAAAATCTTGCCATTGGTGAGAATATGGATGGACCATGATCGCATCATGTTAAGTGAAATGTCAGATAGAGAAAGGCAAATACTGAAATACCATATGGTCTCTCTTAATATGTGGAATCTAAACAAATAAACAAAAAAAGCTGAATGTAGGCAAAAGATGATAAATGCTTTGGCCCTGATGGCACTGATAGAAATGGAGATTGTGGGCTGAACCAAAAGATACTGAGAAAATGAACTTGCCTGGATTTAGCTATAATTTGTGTACTGGAATCAGGAAGTTGGGAAGGATTGTTCATAGGTTCTGGTCTTATGCAATTGGTGTCTTAAAAGTACTATTTATATGTATTTTCCATGGAAGGATGACTTGGTTGGCATATGTGATGGTTTTGGTTGCAGAAATGTTAAATCTGAGGTATTCAGAGATCTAAAAATTAAAGTCATCAAATAGATAACCCACCATTATTAATTATATTCAGTTAAATATTTAGGGCTCTACTGACTCAGATAGACAAGAAAACCATACATAACCAAATATGTTAAACCATGTAACTGATCACTAAAAAATATGAGTTGTTTTTATAGCATTTTTAAACAAAACTATGCAAAGAAGTAATAAGCTTTCTTCTTCATTTCTTCTAAGTAAAATTGGTTGGTGAACACCCAGCACTCTAGGTAATGTCAAAGAATAAAACAACAAATTATGGATGGGGGCTTAGAAAAAGGAGTAAGATAGGTAATATTTGAAAGGTGCAAAAGTCTCAGACAGTTATAAACCTTGAGGCCACAGTCCACACAAAATTTCTCTTACTTGATACTCTTTGCAAATGATACCACTTATGAAATTCCTCACACCACTCTCAGTTTTTTTTTTAAGATTTTATTTATTTATTTGACAGACAGAGATCACAAGTAGGCAGAGAGGCAGGCAGAGAGAGAGAGAGGAGGAAGCAGGCTCCCTGCCGAGCAGAGAGCCCGATGTGGGGCTCGATCCCAGGACCCCGAGATCATGACCTGAGCTGAAGGCAGAGGCTTTAACCCACTGAGCCACCCAGGGACCCACCACTCTCAGTTTTAATAATTCACTAGAAAGACTTACAAAGCTTACTGAAAGCTGTTCTGTGTATCATTATGGTTTATCACAGGAAGGGATAAAGATAAAAATCGGTCAAGGGAAGTGTACAGAGCAGAGTCAAGTAAACACTAAACATAGAGCTTTCATTCCTTCCCCCATGGACTCATGAATGTATTATTTTCATGGCATCCATGTGTGAGAGTATGCACGGGGAGTTGCCAACCAGGAAAGCTCAAAGGAGACTTGAGGTCAAGAGTCTTTACTGAGGCTCCATGATGTATGATGGTTGATTAATTTATTGCCCAGTTGCCTATCTCAGTGTCCAGGTCAACTGACTGTGTAACTCAAAACCTCCACCCTAAGTCATATTGATACTGATATTTGTAGCATGATCAACCCCACCTTGAACAAAGACACTGTTATCTGGAATGAAGTTTAGTTTAGAGATTACCTTCCAGAATCTTAGGGCAAAGACCAGATCTCTTTGGGGGCAAAATTAAATATTTTATTATTCAAAGGTTTTTCAAAGAAGAATATGAGCACCTGATTGTTTTACAAAATTTACTAGCATCTTGGTCTAGTATGCTGTGGTATAAATGTGACAGTTGTTTAAAAATTCCATCAATGCTATTAGAAAATCTGGCTGACATAAGGTACTCATTACTTCACAAGCTCAGAAAGAGTAAATGCATACATTATAGACAAAATGATCATAATTTAAATTATCAGGGTAAATGATTTTATCATGTAATTTGCCTCCACAGAATTCAAGCCACCTTAAATCAATTGGCTAGTAGTATTATGAAATCTTTTGAGGTTTCTAGCTTGATTTAAATGTGTTTTCATGTTGTTAATCAGGTAACATTCATATTTAATGGGAGAAACCAGAAACCTCTGTTAATTGGAATTGTCCTTATCTTTAATATTTAGAAGAATAGTAAATCCTTGTTGCAGGGAGGGAGGAAAGTATAAAACTTTCTGCTCACCTTTCTGGGATCAGTAAAAATTTAGCCTGATTCCTCTACCAAAGGACATGTGTAAAAATAACTTGTATTTATTGCTATCTCCATTATCTACAAGATTCTTATTAATAAAAATAATACATTTGAATTGTTTTCACTTAATTATATTTGATAAAGAAAAGGAGTATATAATGATGGTAAAAATAAGACATTTTAGTCAATTCCTAAATAAGTATACTATATATATATGTGTGTGTGTGTGTGTGTGTGTGTAATATAGATACACATATAGTACACATTTAGTATATAAATACATACTTATATGGTATATATATCCTAATGTAGCATGTACATATACTTGTGTATACACTCATACATGCATGCTTATGTATAATGCCGTTCTAGAATGTTTTAGAGTGTATTCTAGAGTATTCTAATTAATGGAGTTACACATTTTGTTTTGATTACAGTCAGTTGGTAAGAAACCATCAACATTCCTAGAAATGTTCAACCAGTGGCCAAGTACAAGCAACAACATGTTATAATGGAACTAGTACCAGCTTGGTATCCAGAAAACTCAAATTCTGATGATGACTTTGACACTAAAGTGTGTGTGACTTGAGGCAGGCAAATAGCTTCACTTCTCTGTGGTTCGGTTTTCTTAACCATAAATTAAGGGTGTTGGGAATGTGCGCTTCAAAACACATTTTTTTCTAACGTCCTTTTCAGTTCATGTTGTTTAAAATATACTTCTATAGTTTTAAGGATTTCAAAGCAGGCCGTAAATTTATTCTTAAAGTTTTTCAGGTAGGATGTAAAACAATGCTTATGATGTGAGAATTATAAAGGAGCTTAAGGTTGACTTGAAAATTTTAAAAAGAGCAGGCGTTTTAAAAAGCAGCAGAAATTTCAACAGATGACATTAACGTGGGAGGAAGAGTAAATAATAAAGAAAAATACAGCAAGTTACATGCAGACTTAGATCATCTAAATGCTAAAAGATGAAAGCTAGTTCAAAATGGGTTTAAATCAGAACAGTGACTCATCTCTGCAAAAAGGAATATCAAACAATTGTATATCATTAAGTCTAAGGTATCAAAAGTAAAGTACAAAGATGATTCTATGTACATTATTAAACTGAGTGATTGATAATAAGGAATAACAAGATTTAAAAAAAGAGTAACTGCAATTAAGTAGGGCAGAAAGAGTCTACAGAATGACTAAACATTGATAATCTCAATAATAGCAGAAAATAAGAAAAAAACTAGTGGAAGGGAAGCCATAAACTCTACTTCTAATAAAACCATAAGTGGTTTCCATTAGGTACAATTTATTAAAATTAGAAAAATAAATGTTGTCTATTTGTCAAAGTTTAGGAACCTTCCTAGAAATTATTGTTTATGTTTTTGTTCAATCTCAGACCATTTGAGTAGGTAGGTGTAGCAAGAAAGCCCCAGCTTTCCCATGTTCTGAAACTAGATTCATATATATATTGATCTTTCATATTATGGATTATCAAATAATCATCCCTGGCAGTTAATTAATTGTAATGTGCCTTGACCTGGTCTTAACATTCATTCATGCAATCTTGTACCACAGATTACCCCAGCCTAATCCTCCAAAGAATGTCAAGAGAATACAAAGAACAAACTCTACCAGAATTATATACACTTGTTCGAGCTGCCCTTCTACAATTTATTTCCTCTTATTAATGTTGCTTTTAATAGTAATGTAATCTTATTTCATTTGTAAATGAGCCTGTTTGATTTAGAGTGCTTTTGGAGAACTGAAATAGGAGTTAAAAATAGATGCATCTTCCCTGAGAACATTCACACCTACTTATTTGGAGGTTTGAGATTCATCATTTGTCTTCCTCTTAAATCACTCCAGAGTTTTGAATTACATACCATGTGAGAAATAAGTCATGAAGAGCAGATAGAGATCAAGGTATGAATTTTATCTGGGGTAAAACTAGTTAAAGATTGAGACTTTAAACAGTGGGCAAATGCACTTCTTAAACACTGCTCTTCCACTCTTCACCCTCACTATTTTTGGCAGAACTTGTACTAAGTCCTTGGGAAGGGGAGAGGAAAAGAGAGGGACTGAGCAATATGGCTTCTTTCTTTTATCCAACCAGACAAATGTAAAGGAGTGGGGGTTATAGGAGGCTGCAAGTGTTTTTTCTAGTTGATTCTTTTGGGAAATGGAAAGAGGTTCCTTTCTATGTGTGAGGAATGTGAGATAAGTTCGCTACTCTCCCAAATTTAGGACTAGTCCATTTGGAGATTTCTCAGGAACCCAAGACAACATAGTAATGACATCATCATTTGAGTGAATCTGACTACAACTCCTTGGATATTCATTATTTTGTTTTTTAATCATTTTACCTTTAACAGTTTTTGTCACCTGTCAAGTGCAACTCTTTAAGGAGGTGTTTGTATACAGACGAATAGAGAGACAGATGATAGGTAGATAGATAAATTGATTTATCATGTATGAGAATCCTTTCTTTTAATTATAATAGTCAATTTACTTTCAATGTAATCAGTAATATATTGTTTTCACCTACCACCTTTTTTGTTTTCAATTTGTCTCATGTGTAATATGTTTCTCGTTCTCACCTTATTCATCTTGTTTTAGATTAACTGAGGTTTTATTTGTTGTTATTTCATTTTTCCCCTCAATTGGCTTGTTAGGCTTAAATTATTTAATTGTTGTTTTTAGAGGTAAGCCTAAAGATTACAACATGTATCCTTGGCATATTTTATTCTCATATAAAGTATTACTTTTACCATTTCCTAGATCATTCTAGGAACTTATAACATTTAATTCCATTTGTAACTCTCCTTCTTCTTCTTCTTTTTTTTTTTTTTTTGTGGTCATGACTTTTAATCTCATGTATATTTTATTTTTAGAGACATTATAATATTTATATTTTTTCCTACATTTTCACATTTCTATGTAGAGTCATTTTGCTTTTGCCTAAAAAGAACCCTAAGTATTTCTGTCATGGAAGATCTCCTGGTAACAAATTATATCAAGTTTTTATTCACCTAGAGTCACTTTATGTTGTCATCATTCTAGAACCTATTTTTCCTAGAAAGATTTCTAGCTTAGTAATTTTTTTCTAGCACTTTAAAAATGTCATGAAATTGTCTTCTACATTTATTGCTTCAGTTTAGAAGCCAGATTATAAAAATATATATATAAAATGACATGTATCCACCATTATACAAATATTTTCCCTGCCCTAAAAATCTTTTGTGCTCTGCCCATTCTTTCCTTCCTCTCTCCTAACTCCTGGTAACTTCTAATCTTTTTGTTTTCTTCATTGTTTTGTCTTTTTCATAGTGTCATATAATGAGGTTCAGGGAGTATATAGGCTTTTCAAATTGGCTTCTTTCCCTTAGTAACACAAATTTAAGACTTTTCCATCTCTTTGCATGGCTTGATTGCTCAATTCTGTATAGTGTTGGATAATATTCCAGTGCCTGGATGTACTACAATTTTTTATTCATTCACTCACTGAAGGAGATCTTGGTTTCTTCCAAATTTTGGTAATAATTAGCAAAGCTTCAGTAAACATCTGTATAGGTTTTTGTGTGAACATAAGTTTTCAATGAATTTAGGTAAATGTCATGTAACAATATCCTCTTTCTATTTTATTTTTTTGAAGATTTTATTTATTCATTTGCCAGAGAGACAGAGAGAGAGAGAGTACAAACAGGTGAAGCAGCAGGCAGAGTGAGAGGGAGAAGCAGCCTCCCCAGTGAGCAGAGAGCCCAATTCGAGACCTGATTCCAGGACCCTGGTGTCATGACCTGAGCCAAGCCACCCAGGCATCCCAACATCCTCTTTTATAAAAGAAGTGTGTTTGTTTAATATTTTATTTTAGTCTTGGGTTGTCAACTATTATACAAAGAAAAGCCTTTTTCAGGTCTGCTGTATTTCTTGAATCCTTATCTCTTACTTTTGGAAAATTCTTATCTATTACTTCTCTATTCTCTCAACATTGCTTTCTGGGACTCAATTTAAATGTGGTTTAGGCCTTTTTACTTTGTCCCAAATGTTTATTATACTTCCTACCCCTTTCTCTCTCCTATCTTTAGCCTGTGCATTTTCTACTGATCTAGTTGCCAGATTACTAACATTTTCTTCAGCTGTGACAAATCTGAAACTAAATCCATCTATTCAGCAGTTCTCAATTATAGATTTTTTCCTTTTAGATATCCCATTTAATTTTTATTTAATTTCTAAAGGGTTATAGTTAAGGAGATTTCCACCTTGTCATTTATTCTCTTGAACATAATTATTATTACTATTATTTTTTAAAGAACTAAGTTTTTTAAACCCAATACTTCACTCACTTGTGGGTCTGCTTCTATTTTCAATTTTGTTCCTTTCTTTGGTGATATGAACAAAAATTTTTATTTAGATGTCTAACAGTGTGTGTGTGTGTGTGTGTGTGTGTGTGTATACATTTTATATATATATATATATAAATCCTAGCCTGTACATGTATAAATCTTAAGAGAGAGTTTATCCTGTCCTTTAATTGTCAAGTGAGTGGGTGAAAAACATTTTAATATAGCAAGAGGCTGTGTTGACTTTTGATTGGGTTAAGTTTTCCATATGCCTTGATGCATTTCAATTTCCTTTATTCCATATTGATTCACTATTTCCAAACCAAAAGAAATCATAAAATATTAGAAAGTTAGATATGTGAAGTATCTTAGAGGTCATTACCCAAATAATTTCATATTTACAGTGGGAGAAATGCCAAAGGAAAGTGTATTACTTCATAAATTCTAAAACTGAAACCCAAGTGCACTATATCTTCATGTACTGTTCTTACATCTACTGAACTTGTCAGTTTTGTGCTTTCCTGGTGCACCTGTCAAGATCACGTTGCCTATTTCAGAAATCAGTGCCCATTAACTTAAGTTGATAAATAATTTATTAGAGCTTTTTATTTGAGCTTATAAGATTATTGGAAGTCTGGATAGCAAGGCCCAGAAAATGTTCAGGATCTGAGAAGGGCAGCAGAGAATATGACCATAACATCTGTACTAGAGTCATTGATGGTGCTTCCAACAGTGGGTCTCCTGGATCTTGCCAGATGCTACCAGAGTGAGCAAACAATATTCTTCATTTGTCTTTGTGTATTCACTCGCAGCTCAGGGTTCTGAACAAAAACAACTTATTAGACAAGGTATAGTCTCATGAAGTTTCCATAATATTCCAGAGTGCAGACTAAAGACTTATAAGGTCACAATAAAACAATAATACATATATTATTACTTTAGTGTATTATACAGAGATCTTCCAGTGAAGAGTGTGTTTTTTTTTTTCATTTAGAACCAAAAATGTTAAATAATTTAGATAATTAATAGGACCTCTGATTTCCTTTCTTTTCTGTAAACTCAGGATAATGATGCTTGCATTTTCTTAACTCACAGAAATATTGCAAAGATCTTAGATGCCATACAAAGTAAATTAGATATATAAAAACTTTATTTTGGGGTATACTACCACCAAAGAGAAGGTCCATCTTACTAAAATGAATAAAGGCATGATAACTTTCTCTTTTCTTTTTTCTTATACTTATCTTACCTATAAATTAAAAGTGAACTCTGGCAAAACCAGCAAAACTTTCACTAACTTTGGAGTAATGGATTCAAGCAACCATAAATTGATTTTTAAAATATCTTCAATACACGCAAAAACCATAATCTCTGGTAAAATTGAACATTATTTGTAGTCTAATGAGGTCCACAATTTTAGTTTCATCTGAAGCCCCAAGTCCAAAATTATTTTCATTATTAAAGGACAGCATTTCATTTTTCTCTATTAGTTGCTAGTAAGAAGTTTTAGTTTCTAGGCCACCATTCTTATATCCTCTGTCCATTGTCCATTATAAATATGTCTGTGTGACCAATTATAAAGCAGAATAGATCTCTGTGGCAATGGGATACATATTGGATAAGAGACTATTCACCCTGTAGACTGTCTCAGCAAAGAGGTCAATGAGAAACTGATTATTAGACTGAACTCTTTTATTTTCCTCCATCAGGTGTTTGTTCTGTCTAGACTGCGATTCATGAGCATTGTTGTGAAGCAAAATTGCCATACATTATTGTAAGTTGCCTGAGAGTTACTTTTTAGATTCTTAGATAGAAACCTATCTAAACAAACATGCATAGTTCTATTCTGGGTCAAAGTTTTCCTCTGTATTTAACGAAACTTTGGAATTAAAAGTAGATCTATCTTCTATAAATATATTAATATGATGAAACAGAAGGTGATTTTATATGAATGTATTTTTAAATCAGCACTTCCAAAAGTAACACATTCGTTTGTAAAGTTCTGTATGAAAACTTATACTATATTTTAAGAAATGAATTTATATATTGTGATGGTTAATTTTATGTCTCAGCTTTATTGAATTGCAGAGTGCCCAGATTTCTGGTTAAGCATTATTTCTAGGTGTATCTATTAGAGTGTTTTAGGAAGAGATTTGCATTTGAGTCAGCATTTAGTCAGTAGACTAAGCAAAGTACATTGCTCTCTCCAATGTGAGTGGCCATCGTTTAATCCACTGAGGGCCTGAATAAGAAAAAGAAAAAAAAGGGTAGAATAAGTGAGAATTTGCCCTTCCTCTGATTGGTTGAGCTGGAACATTGATCTTTTGTGGTCAGCACTCCTGGTTCCAATATCTTCAGACTCTACCTAACATCTACACCATCCAGTCTCTGGCTCTTAGGCTTTCAAGCTACACCCCTGGTCTTCCTTGATCTCCCGCTTGTAGATAACAGATCATGTGACTTTTCATCCCTCATAATTATGGAGGCCAACACTTTGTAATAAATCCTTTTATATAAATCTTTATACCTCTTGCTTCTGTTTCTCTGAAGGACCCTGACTAATATACAAGTCACTATCTATAGCAACAGCCTAGAGGCAACAGATAACAAACAGAACAAATAGCTAAATTTTCTTTTTTTAACCATATCTTCTAATGTTGTGTTCCAAAAAATAAAATAGAAATAATTGAATGATAATTTCCTTATTTTCATAGGCAATGAAGACTTCCAAAAATTTCTAAGAACAAATTTAAAGTCTCCACCTCAAAATTATCCTAAAATGAGAAACAAATAGTGACTTTTTCCCTTGCATAATGAGAGTTATTAAAATGATAGAAAGACATATCACAAAATCCACATATATTAATACTCTTTGTTTAATATTTGACATTATGCCAGAAGACTAATGTTTTCATGCTTATTAAATATTAAAACATTTCCACTCAATTTCCTGAACCCATGGATAAAATTATTGATATATTTTATTTGTTATGATAAAGCAGTTGTAATGTCTTATTTTATTTAAAACATCATTATGAAACTGAATTATTGAAAAACCTGATTGAAAATGAGAGCATGCTGTGGGGGTATGGAGGCTGTTTCATGTTAACAAATTTGATAGTAATATAATGACACATCTGATAAATAGTGTATATCTTAGAAAATGTAGATTAACATACAGACCTAAAGTTTGGACATTGGAGATATACTCACAAAACAACAAAAGCCAAAGATGTAAGCTGAAGGGACTTTTACCATTAATATCTTGTGATTAAGCACACAGAAGTTAAAAGTTTGTTTTCTAGGTGTGCCTGAATGGCTCAGTCAGTTGAGCATTGAGCTCAGGTCATGATCCCAGGGTCCTGGGATCCATTCCAGTGTCAGACTCCCTTGTCACCAGGAGTCTGCTTCTCCCTCTCCCTCTACTTCTCTGCTCATGCTTGCTCTCTCTCTGCCACTTTCTCTCTCTCAAATAAATAAGTAAATAAATAAATAAAATATTTTAAAAAAGAGCTTGTCCTCAGAGAGAGGGAAGGATAGTGGAGGAGTAGGGAACACTATTTCAACTGGTCCTCTGAATTGGACTGGGTGTCTATCAGACCACTCTGAACACACATGAAATCCAGCCTGCAATGTAAAAATACATACCTGACTCTCTACAAACAATATCTCTAGAGGTTGGTTTCAAGGTATGAAGTGGGAAGCCATGATTCTATGGACAGATATTGGAAGATAAATGGAAGGAGAAGGGAGCCTGCAGACTCTTACACTGCCAGAGTGCAAAAGCCTCCCATGCAGGAGACTGTGCACAGACTCGCAGACCAGTAGCGGCAGGGTAAGGACTTTAAAGCAGCCCCCCAGACTGAAAACTGCAGTTGCAAGGGTATGCATATGAACTGGGAGGGACTGACAGTTTTAGGAGCACAAAGGATAGAGACGTGCTTGGAGCTTGAGGGCTGGGAGTGCTGCTGTGGAGCATGCAACCCAGGACGTTGTGGTTTTTAGTAGCACAGACAAAAATGGAGTCAGTGTGGCCAGGAGGGCTCTTTGGAGAACAGACTGGGATCTTTCTGTTCTGAGACAAAAGTTTGGGTTTGGTCAGTTCTGCTTTGACTCTTGGAGGAGACATGGAAAGCTGCCAGGGAAAGCCACCAGAAAACAGAAGCCCCTCAAAACCGGTTTTCACTGAGCCCATCACCAACAGGGGACAAGGCAACTCTGCTCAAACAGGGTTGCCTGTGTAAGAGCGTGGCAGCCCTCCTCCCCTCCCTCGCCCCCTGGCAGAAGACAGGCTGAAAAAACAAGGGACTGAACTAAGGTTCTGATAAAACAGGGGCATCTTGCTTGGGTTGTGGTCAATAATTTGGACTCTGTACATTCCCTCAACCACCCCTCAACAGAATCACTAAGAGGAGGAACCCCCAACACAGTAAAAATACAGAGACTGTGACCTCTGTCACAGAACTATGAATATGGATATAAGCAAGATGTCAGAAATGGACTTCAGGGTAACAGTTATGCAGACAATAGCTAAGTTAGGGAAAACCATTAATGGCAACATAGATTCTCTGATGGCAGAAATGAGAGCTGATCTGGCAGAACTTGAAAATGCTATCAATGAAATTCAATCTAATCTAGATACTCTAAGAGTTAGGGTAAATGAGGTAGAAGAACAAATTGGTGATGTAGAAGACACACTGATAGAAAAGAAGGAACAGAAGGAGGCCTGGAACAAAGAACTTAGAATCCATGAAAACAGAATTAGAGAAGTAAATGACATCATGGAACGTTCCAATGTCAGAATTATTGGAATCCATGAGGGGGGTGCAGAGAGAGAGAACTAGAAGATATATTTGAGCAAATCCTAGCAGAGAACTTCACTAACCTGAGGAATGAAACAAGCATTCATGACCTAGAGGCAGAGAGAACCCCTTCCAAGATCAAGGAGAATAAGCCAGTGCCCCAGCATGTAATAATAAAACTCCTAGAACCAAGGAAAACATCTTTAGGGCAGTTACGGGGAACAGATTCCTTACGTACAGAGAGAGGAACATCAGAATAATGTCAGACCTGTCCACAGAAACCTGGCAAGCCAGAAAGAGCTGGCAAGACATATTCAGGGTACTAAATGAGAAGAACATGCAGCCAAGAATACTTTACCTGACAAGGCTGTCATTTAGAATGGATGGAGAAATAAAGAGTTTCCAAGACCAGCAAAAATGGAAGGAATACGTGACCACTAAGCCAGCCCTGTCAGAAATATTAAGAGGGAGTTCTATAAAAGTAGAAAGACCCCAAGAGTGATATAGAACAGAAATTTTCAGAGACAATCTATAGGAACAAGGACCTAACAGGCAACATGATGACAGTAAAATTGTATCCTTCAATAATCACTCTCAACCTGAACAGCCTAAATGCTCCCATAAAATGGTGCAGGGTTGCAGATTGGATAAAAAGACAGGACCCATCCATATGCTGTCTACAAGAGACTCATTTTGAACCTAAAGATACATCCAGACTGAAAGTGAAGGAAAGGAGAACTATCTTTCATGCCAACAGACCATGAAAGAAAGTGGGGTAGCAATTCTCATAACAGACAAATTAGATTTCAAGCTAAAGACTGTAGTTAGAGATACAGAAAGACACTATCATTCTTAAAGAGTCTATCCAACAAGATGATCTAACAACTGTAAATATCTATCCCCCCAACATGGGAGCAGCCAACTACATAAGCCAACTGTTAACCAAAATAAAAATACATATTGATATAATAATACATTAATTATGGGAGACCTTAACACTCCACTCTCAGCAATAGATTATCTAAGCAGAAAACTAACAAAGAATCAAGAGCTTTGAATAACACACTGAACCGATGGACCTCATAGGTATATATAGAACATTCCACCCTAAAACAACAGAATACTCATTCTTCTTGAGCACACATGGAACTTTCTCCATAATAGACAACATACTGGGTCACAAATCAGGTCTCAACTGATACCAAAAGATTGAGATTATTCCCTTCATATTTTCAGACCACAGTGTTTTGAAAGTGGAACTCAATCACAAGAAAATTTTGGAAGAAATTCAAACACTTGGAAGCTAAAGACCATGCTGCTCAAGAGTGTTTGGGTCAACCAGGAAGTCAAAGACGAACTTAAACAATTCATGGAAACTAATGAATGTGAAAACAATCAGTCCAATACTTATGGGATTCAGCAAAGATGGTCCTAAGTGGGGAAAAACACAGCCATCCAAGCCACACTGAAAAAAAATAGAAAAATCCCAAATATACAAACTGTCTTTATGCATTAAAGAACTGGAGAACTAACAACTAATTAAGCTTAACCCACATACAAGAAGGGAAATAATTAATATTAAAGCAGAGATCAATGAATTAGAAACCAGAAATACAGTAGAACACAACAACAAAACCAGAAGCTCTTTCTTTGAAAGAATTAATAAGATCAATAAACAACTGGCCAGACTTATCCGAAAGAAAAGAGAAAGGACCCAAGTTAATAAAATTATGAATGAAAGGGGAGAGATCATGACTAACACCCAAGAAATAGAAACAATAATCAGAAATTATTATCAGCAACTATATGCCAATATGTTAAAAACCTAGAAGAAATGGATGCATTCCTGGAAACCTATAAACTTTCAAGACTGAAACAGAAAGAAATTGACAACCTGAATAGACCAATAACCAGTAATGAGATTGAAGCAGTGATCAAAAACCTCTGAAAAAACAAGAGTACAGGACCTGATGGATTCCCTGGGGAATTCTACCAAACATTTAAAGAAGAAATAATACCTATTCTCCTGAAGCTTTTTCAAAAAGTAGAAACAGAAGGAAAACTTCTAGGCTTTTTTTATGAGGCCAGCATTACCTTGATCCCAAAACCAGACAAAAATTCCATCAAAAAGGAGAATTTCAGACCAATATCCCTGATGAATGTGGATGCCAAAATTCTCAACAAGATCCTAGCTAATAGGATCCAACAGTACAATAAAAAGATTATCTACCATGATGAGGTGGGATTTATCCTGGGGATGCAAGGGTGGTTCAACATTCATATATCAATCAATGTGATAGAACACATTAATAAAAGAGGAGAGAAGAACCACATGGTCTTCTCAATTGATACAAAAATGCATTAGAAAAATATAGCATCCATTCCTGATTAAAATACTTCAGAGTATAAGGATAGAGGGAACTTTCTTCAATCTCATAAAATCCATCTATGAAAAACCCACAACAAATATCATTCTCAATGGGGGAAAGCTGGGAGCCTTTCCCTTAAGATCAGGAACACGGCAAGGATGCCCACTCTTGCCACTATGTTCAACATAGTGCTAGAAGTCCTAACAACAGCAATCAGACAACAAAAAGAAAGAAAAGGTATTCAAATTGGCAAAGAAGAAGTCAAACTCTCTCTCTTCACAGATGACATGATACTTTACATGGAAAACCAAAATACCACCCCCCCCCCGATTACTAGAAGTCATATAGCAATTCAGGAATGTGGCAGGATACAAAATCAATGCACAGAAATCAGCTGATTTCTTATACACTAACAATGAAACTGTAGAAAGAGAAATTAAAGAATTGATTCCATTTACAACAGCACCCAAAACCGTAAGACACCTTGGAATAAACCTAACCAAAGAGGTCAAGGATCTATACTCTAGGAACTACAAAACACTTATGAAAGAAATTGAAAAAGATACAAAAAGGTGGAAAAACATTCCATGCTTATGGATCAGAAGAATAAACATTGTTAAAATGTCTATACAGCGCAGAGCAATCTATACTTTCAATGTCATCCCAATCAAAATAACATCAGCATTTTTCAAATTGCTGGGACAAACAATCCTAAAATTTGTATGGGATCAGAAAAAACCCTGAATTGCCAAGAAAATGTTGAAAAAGAAAAATAAAGCTGGGGGCATCACATTGCCTGATTTCAAGCTATATTACAAAGCTTTGATCACTAAGACAACATGCTACTGGCAGAAAAACAGACACATAGATCAATGGATCAGAATAGACAGCCCAGATATGGACCCTCAACTCTAAGGTCAAATAATCTTTGACAAAGCAGGAAAAAATACCCAGTGGAAAAAGACAGCCTCTTCAATAATTGGTATTGGGAAAATTGGACAGCTATATACAGAAGAATGAAACTCAACCATTCACTTACACCAACACAAAGATAAACTCTAAATGGATGAAAGATCTCAATGTGAGACAGGAATCCATCAAAATCCTATAGGATAACATAGGCAGTAACCTCTTTGACATTGGCCACAGCAAATTCTTTCAAGACACATCTACAAAGGCAAAGGAAATAAAAGCGAAAATGAACTTTTGGGACTTCATCAAGATAAAAAGCTTCTGCACAGCATAGGAAATAGTCAACAAAACAAAGCTGGAACCCATGGAAAGGGAGAAGATATTTGCAAATGACACTACAGACAAAGGGCTGATATCCAATTTCTATAAAGAACTTCTCAAACTCAACACCCAAAAAACAAATAATCAAGTAAAAAAAGGGCAGAAAACATGAACAGACACTTCTCAAAAGAAGATATGCAAATGGCTAAGAGACACACGAAAAAATGTTCATTATCATTAGCCATCAGGGAAATTCAAATCGAAACCACATTGAGGTACCACCTTACACCAGTTAGAATGGCAAAGATTAACAAGATAGGAAACAACAAATGTTGGAGAGGATGTGAAGAAAAGGGAACCCTCTTACACTATTGGTGGGAATGCAAGTTGGTGCAGCCACTCTGGAAAACAGTGTGGAGGTTCCTCAAAATTAAAAATAGAGCTACCCTATGACCCAGCAATTACACTACTGGGTATTTACCCCAAAGATACAGATGTACTGAAAAGAAAGGCCATATGTACCCCAGTGTTCATAGCAGCAATGTCCACAATTGCCAAGCTGTGGAAAGAGCCAAGATGGCCTTTAACAGACAGACAGATAAAGAAGATGTGATCCATATACACAATGAAATATTATGCATCCCTCAGAAAAGATGACTATCCAGCTTTTGTATCAACATGGATGGCACTGGAGGAGATTATGCTATGTGAAATATGTAGAAAAAGACAAATATCATATGGTTTATTTGTGGGACATAAGGATAGCATGGAGGACATTAGGAAAAGGAAGGGAAAAATGTGGGGGGAAGAGACTATGGATTCTGAGAAACAACCTGAGGGTTTTAGAGGGGAGAGGTTGAGGAGATGGGTTAGCCCGGTGATGAATATTAAGGAGAGCACATATAGTATGGAGCACTGGGTGTTATTTGCAAACAATGAATCATGGAATTCTACATCAAAAACTAATGATGTAATGATGATGACTAACACAACATAATAAAAAAATAGAAAATAAAAAATTTGCCTTCTATACTTCACTGTATAAAATTGACTAGATCTTACACTTGTTATTAGAACTACACTTATACTTCCTAGGTATGCAAAACTAGTTTGAGAAAAAGAATTCTAAAATTATTCAAAATTTAAGGTTTAAAATTGTTTATGTAAATGGGTAATTCAAAAATCTAAATCTGATAATGCTACTTTGTATTAAAGAATTCAAACACCTCAGGAGAAGAACTAACTGAACTGTAAGTAGAAAAGTCTCAAAAGTCTGAAATATATCAATGACCCTAAATTCATATAATGCCCAAGCCAGACTCATACAATCATACATTGAATATCTTTATGAAAAAACAGAATTGAGAATTTTCTAAAGATCTTTGGACTTCAAATGGCCACTCTATATCACTAAGTCAATTCAGGTAACACTGAAAGGTATTTTTTTTTTTTTTTAGATTTTATTTATTTATTTGACAGAGATCACAAGTAGACAGAGAGGCCCACAGCATGGAGGTGGCGTGGGGAAGCAGGCTCCCTGTTGAACAGAGAGCCCAATGTGGGGCTTGATCCCAGGGCCCTGGGATCATGACCTGAGCCAAAGGTAGAGGCTTAACCAATTGAACCACCCAGGTGCCCCTGAAAGGTATTTTTGACCACACCTGTCTAAATGCAGACTGTAACCTCCTCATTAGGAGGAACTACCTTAGTCCCTATTTTTGTATATAGTGCAGTGTTTTTGGGATTATATTCTAAGCCTTATCTAAAATATGCTTGCATTTATAAGACAAGGGGACTTTAATTTTTCTGATGGGATTTTCCTGATCAAGTTTTTCTGTTTTTCTGTGTCTAAACTTGAAAATAAGGTTGTGGTGTGTTTTCCTGGGACTACTAATAGTGCAAATCCTTGCACAAGGTCCACCTTTAAGTGATCCTCAGAAAAGTGAGAATTATGAAAACAACTTGCCTGGAAATGAAACAGTACATGTTCAGGATGTCATGAGTCATTGTTGAACATGGTGAATCATGATGGAGAATCCTCTTCACATCTAAGGGCTTTCCTGTATTTTTTGATTTTTAACTTCATAACTAGTGAAAAATTGGAAAGACTGGATAAATTTCAACCCTTCCAGAAAAATTAAGCTGAAAGTTTTATGTTTTGCTGTCTAATTTTTGCATATATAGAATGTTCATGGGACTGGGAGGGGCAAGAAAAAAATATAATGCTGAAGTTGTGTTCAAATTAGGAATATAACTAATAATAATGGGGATTGTGAATTGTGAAGGTAGTCCTTAGAGCTGGCACAATTTATAGCACTGGAAATAAATATTTAAAATGCAGATTTTCTTTTGGGTGTTTAAGGCACAAATTCGCAATATTCTTGTGTTTTTATTTGAGGTTAGGAATGTACAATTACAAATACATAAAATATAATCATTGAATTGACTTGACTCTAAGGAATTAGCAGTATATGAATATTTCTTCAACATGAATTTCTCAAGTTATATATCTATTATACCAAAATTCTGGGGGAAATAACTTGGATATAACTGACTAACATTGAGTTTGGGCAGTGATTGCAGTCTGGCATGAACATAGGAATCTGAGACTCAGAGATCAGGTTAAATTCCTAGTTCTGTTATTTATTAGCTTTGCTTTGGAGAAGTCCTTTAACCATACAAGCTTTGGTGTTGTCATCCGTCCAGAGAAGAAAAATTTCTACCTTTCAGGGCTAATATGAATATCAAACCAGTTGGTTTATGCTGTAACTGAAGAACATCCTATGATTTTTACTTATATAGCCATGAAAAATGAATTTTGAATACACCATACTCTTAGGAGTATCAGCATTATTTAACTGTTATATTTAATTCTCGATAGGATTAAAGTTTATTTAAAATCCATAGCTATTTGAATTTAAATTTAGGAAAATAAAAAAAATAAAGGAAAGTTTACAAATTAAAAAAAAAAAAATCCATAGCTAAACTTCTGAAATCTCCAGACTGCCAGCAGTGGTGGTTTTGGCTTTTTTGAAGCCAGTACTGGTGGTTTTGGCTTTTTTGAAACTTGAGGATATTCTCAGTCACTTTGATTAAACCCACATATATTGAGCACTTTCTATATATAAGGTTAAACCAAATATGGGAAAAGAAAGAGAGGAAAAGAGTGAGAGGGTGGGGGAAAGTTTTCTTAGCATAAATATATCTGGAGATGCAGAGTCCAAACAGATAACTTCAATAAAATGATAATTATAATATGATAGCACCAGTTTATATTTATTGCATATTTAGGCCTGGAAAAGACCTAACTATACTATATTTTTGTTACAACATTGATGCCTCATCTATGTTAAGTTATAACATGATGCCTCATAGTACATCTATGTTAAGTTTCAAGTATCTCCACATTGTTCAAGAAGAAAACTAAAGCACATATGTAATCTGTTAAATTTTTGAAGATTCCACATAAATTGTCAAAGCTAGCATGATTAATTAAATTGTGATGTGTTTTGCACTAGCAAGTGGCAATAACTGGATCCAATCTACAGTGTAACTGCTTTGGTTTGGAAGTTCAAAGGCCAGGGTTCCAAACCAAGTCAAGAAAGACTGGTGAAGAAGTTGACATTTATTTGTTTTTAATTTTTTTATTAACATATAATATATTATTTGTTTCAGGGGGAAGAAGTTGATACTTAAATTTGTCCCTTAAAGAAAAAAAATAGGCAAATACATAAGGCTAGGGGTTTAAGCTTGAAAAATGTATGAGCAGAGAGATACTGACTAAAAGACAAATGACCTTCTGTATGCAAAACAAAAAAAAAAAAACCCAAAAAACATGATTCTTGGTGCTATAAGGGGGATACTTGATTGGTAATAAAGATTGTTAATGCTAGTTTATAAAGGTTGGGTGTGCCCTATTGGAAACTTCAGCTTTAGCTTAGAGGGATTTTCTGTGAGAAAAAGAGAAGTTGACTATTTAGAAAGCTCTCTGGCTATTTCAGAAAGGATGAATTTGAAGATGATGAGACTGGAATTATTAGTGGCATCAGATGGATTTTGAAGTTAGCCAGTGAAAAATGATTGGAGCCTAAGTTAGAACAATGATAATAGAAATGAAGGGAATTAATTTGAGAAGTAGGAAGTCAAATCAGCAGGATTGGGGGATTACATTGGGAAGGGTATGTGACTCAGGAAGGGAAAGTCTGTGAAAACTCCAATATCATATTTGCATTATTGAGAGCAGTGACCTCAAAAAAGTACAGTGAAGATAATGAGCTTGTAGGGCCCACAGAGCTCTAATGTGAGTTGTTTCATAGGAGTTGTATGTAGAATCTAAAGCTTACAGGAGCTATCTAGGCAGAGATTTGGAAGCAACTGCCATAGAGATAGCCATAAAAAACCATGATAGTCATGAATGAAAGAGTTGATGGGCAACTTGGAATAATGGAGCTGAAGGACTCCCTCCTGAGGGTAATGGTGTCGAAGTGACTTAATACTTAAGAATTAAGTTCAATCTGAACCTGTCTCTCTTCATACCCCCAAAACTAATGAAGCCTTAAACCCAGTGTATTGTCAGAATGTCTTGGCCATTCACTACTTTGGAATCACCTGGGCCATTGTTGAAAATGGTAACAACTTTGTCTTGCCCCAGACATAATGGATTAAAATCTTCTCAAGGTAGGACCCAGGAACATGCCTTATCCATAAACTTCCCAGGTGATTCTGTTAATTCCAAACTTAAGAAAGATCTACTTTTGTCAGTGCTTCCAAAATAATAATGAGCATATGAATCACCTGGGTGTCATGTTAGAAAGTAGATTCAGGTTCTATGGGTCTGATAGTCTTTATTTCTAGTAGGCTTGTCAGTGAAGGTGTTGCTCCTCATCCAAATGTATGTTGAAAATCAAAGCCTTGGAGAACATAATACTCTCTCAAATCAGCACTTACCAGGTAGAAATAATCACTGTATTTTGATAATTTTATTAGTATTATTACTAACATTTAAAACTATGTTATGGTTTCTATTCTATTGATTTATTTTGGAATGCCATTTCTATTATTTTAAGTCTCTTTCTACTTTCATATCCATAATTTATTTATTTATTTATTTATTTATTTTTAAGATTTTATTTATTTATTTGACAGAGAGAGATCACAAGTAGACAGAGAGGCAGGCAGAGAGAGAGAGGGAAGCAGGCTCCCTGATGAGCAGAGAGCCCAATGAGGGACTCGATCCCAGGACCCTGAGATCATGACCTGAGCCGAAGGCATCGGCTTAACCCACTGAGCCACCCAGGTGCCCCTCATATCCATAATTTAAAAGAAAAAAGTCTCCTGATTAATTTTAGTGGCTTGAGAAATGGAATCACTTTTACTAATTTAATAATTTTAAAAAGGCCTCCCCAAAACTTCGATTATGCAGTTTGAGTGTGTAAGAGGGGGGAATGTGATGGGGTCCTTTACAAAAGTATTTGACCACGAGACCTTTCTGTCTGAGTGCTTTATTAAACCTCATGGGAACATACTTTGGAAATATTCCCTAAAGCCATACTAGAATTTGAGAATTTTTTTGCATGTAGTTTTCAGTTTGCTCTAATATACCTATCCTTTAACTATTGGAAAACAAGCTCTTTAAAGTGTCATGGGTATGAGGGTAGTCCCAGGTAAGGTTACCTATTTTCAAATCTTACCTCTCTGCCATTTAGTGTCTGGATATGCTTTAGCAGAATTGCTTAGCTCTTCTGAATTTAATTTTACTTGTTTGTAAAAATGGCATAACAACATTTCATATCTCAAATATTGTTCATGTTTAGCAACCTAATCAATCCAAGCAAAATGCAGGGCATGTTGGTATGGAACTGTTGGATCACTATATTATAACCTAAATTTAATACTACACTACGTGTTAACTAACTGGAATTAAAATAAAAACTTAGAAAAGACCATTTGATATTTTGGTATTTACTCAAAATTTAAAAAGTGATTAACAGTGTAAACAATGAAGTACTTTTCCAAATGACACAAATATCTACACCTTGTAAAACAAATTCCACATTGAATTTACCTTTAAGAGATGTTTTGTACAACGCTACATTTTCTGACTTTCAGCTTGTTAAATACCAAAAGTACTTGAATTACTGATTGCTTTCGATTTGAATCTATGCTCTTACCCATCATGCTAATAGAAAGAGCCATGAGAAATGAATCACAGTAAAACGTGATCTGCTCTTGGGGTCACTGACATCTAGGTGACATTAAGTCCTTTAAGTGTGAATATCATCATTTAAAGAGACTTTATTCATTAAAAGAGGCCCAAGAACAAGGTCCTATGAGTATTCTTCAAAAATAAAGGCTGAACAATAGAAAGGTAACTAAATAGAAATTAGAAAACCACAGGGGTTCCTGGGTGGTTCAGGAGGGGCTCTGGTTGGTTAGCGTTGGACTCTTTATTTCAGCTAAGGTCATGATTTCAGGGTCCCAGGATCTAGCCCTGAGTTGGGCTCAGCTGAGAGAATCTGAGATTCTCTCTTTCTCTCTCTCTCTGCCCCTCCCTCTCCTGCTCTTTGCCTTCTCTCTCTCTCTCTAATAAATAAATATTTTTTTTTAAAAATTGGAAAACCACAATGAAATAGGTAAACCAGATGAAAAACTGGAATATGTTGTCACAAAATTAGACAAGACAATGTGTCATGGAGAATGGCATCATGTATTAAATGTTGCACAGATGTTAACAAAATTTGAACAGAAAGGTGACAACAGTAACCTTTTTTATTATTAACATGTAATGTATTATTTGTTTCAGGGGTACAAGCCTGTGATGTATAAGTCTTATACAATACACAGTGCTTACTATAACACATACACTCCCCAATGTCCATCACCCAGCTGGCCCATTCCTCCCACCCCCTTCCACTCCAGTAACCTTCAATTTGTTTCCTACGACTAAGAGTCTCTTATGGTTTGTCTCCCTCTCTGGTTTCATCTTGTTTCATTTTCTCCTCTGCCTTCTTTCTCAAATTCCACATATCAGTGAGATCATATGATAATTGTCTTTCTCTAATCGACTTATTCTGCTTGGCATAATACCCTCTAATTTCGTCCACATCAATGCAAATGGCAAGAGTTTTTTTTTTTTTAATGGCTGAGTAGTATTCCATTGTATATATCTATACCACATCTTCTTTATCCATTCAAATGTTGATGGGCATCTGGGCTCTTTCCATAGTTTGGCTATTGTGGACGTTGTTGCTGTAAACATTGGGGTGCACGTGTCACTTCAGATTACCACATTTGTATCTTTGGGGTAAATATCCAGTAGTGCAAGTGCTGGGTCACAGGGTAGCTCTATTTTCAACTTTTTGAGGAGTATCCATACTGTTTTCCAGAGTGGCCATACCAGCTTCCATTCCCATCAACAGGGTAAGAGGGTCCTCTTTTCCCACATCCTCGCCAACATTGTAGTTTCCTGACTTGTTAATTTTAGTTATTCTGACAGGTATGAAGTGATATCTCATTGTGGTTTTAACTTGTATTTCCTTGTTGCCAATGATGTTCTCTTCCCCTCTCCCCTTGCCCCCCCCCCCGCTCTTTGCTCTCTCTCTCTCTCAAGTAAATAAATAAATCTTTAAAAAAATGGGAAAACCACAGTCAATCAAATGGGTAAAATAAATGAAAAACTGGAATATGTTGTCACAAAATTAAACAAGAAAATGGCTCATGGAGAATGTGGCATCATGTATTAAATGCTGCACAGACATCAATAAAATTTGAACAGAAAAATGACAACTGGATTTGACCACATTCACGTGACTGGTGGGGTACTGAGAAAATTGTTCCCTTGGAATATTTGAAAACAAAGTCTGTTTGGAGAAGTATGCAGAGAAAATTGTGAGCTGAAAGAATGGAGAGAATTAAAAAAAAAACCCAAAACTATTTTTTTCAAGAGGTTTCACTGTGAATGTAAGTTGGGATGGTTACCAGAAAAAGTACAAGATACCAAGTTAATCTGAATTTCAAATAATAGTCTTTTAGAATAAGTGCAGAACATGTTTATCCTTAAAAAAAATAAAATGTTTGTTTATGAAAGTATGTCCCATTCCTATTGCTCTGTTTTTCTTTGCTAAATCTGGCAAACTTAAAATCAGTTTTGTGGGTTTTTTTTCCGAGATAGGAAATAATAAAGTATGTAACATAATTAGAAGGTCCTATGAAGAGACAACAATGAAGTAGATATATTTGCAATGGTTAGATCTTACAGATAAATAACTTGAATAAGATCCAGAGCACAAGAGGTGGATTGGCTGTGAGAAGAAATGGTGCAATTCTCACATAATAGTCCAAAGTAAGACTAAATATGGGACCAGATGTAGAAAGACAAATAATTTGTATGGTGGGAAGATGAGGAAGTGCCTGTCTAAATGCATTTATTTTTTAACTAAAATATGATCAAAGTTGTAACTAACTTTGCTAAGTAATGATAATCATTAACAGTATTTATGGTAATTTATATAATTGAAGCAGATTGAAATAAGTATATATGTGACTTAATTTATATTCTTATTAGACAATGGTTATCTGGATAATTGACTAGATATAGCCTCCCAAAACATGGACACTGAAAAAAAGTCTACATCTTGTAACTCAGACTCTTTCAAGTGTGTCCATGTTTCATGGAATCAGTTGTGATGTTTATCATATCATTTTATTAGATAGTTATACTTACATTGTGGACAGATATTTAAAAGTTTTAACACACATTTATCTTAATGAATTTAAATTGTATATATCAGCATAATATACTGGAGACTTCATGAATAATATACAGATTCTTCATGTATATTATATATATATATATATATATAAAATATATATATATATGATTATTCACTGTGTATTATAATGAAGTGTGTGTTGGTACCATAAAATCACAAACTAGTATTTATTATAATCATTATTATACGTATTATAGGTAAAATAATATGGTAACCATCCACTTAAGTATTCAGAGGCTAAGAAAAAGAAATTGAAGTAGATTGCAGGTATACAAAAGAAGCAAATACATTTGCTTTGACTAAAAATGGAGTTTACCCAATTTTCCCTCATGCCTAGTAACTTCTTTTTAGGTCAGATGAATTTCATTATACAATTTTATGATGTTAAACAGACCTGGGTTTGAAGCCTGACTCTAATATTTCTTTTTGTATAACTTTAAGGAAGCAATTTATCTTAACTTCAGTTTTTCAATCTATAAAACACGCATTAAAAACTCTTACAGGTTCAATCTTAAGATTACAAAGGTAACAAATGAGAAGCCTAGCAGAATGTCTCCTACTTAAATTGATACTTACTATAATAAATTACTAAGTACAAATGAGAGCCTACTCAGGGACAACTGGATATACATTAATTTAATCCTTGTGCCAAATTATTAGACTAGTTCTGCATGGGCAAAGATGGACCATTTTGTCCAGTGTTTTCCTGACACACAATAAAAAATAATTTGACTATATGTTTGAAATGGACAAGCCCATGAAGGAGACATTATTCAGTACTGTACAGATGAGGAAACCAAGCACAGGGAGGGTGAGTAAGTTCATTCAGCCACAGAGTGATGGGGCAAGAATCAAGATAGGATTAGCTAACTCCAGAGTTTATTGTACTCTCCAGCATGCCAAAAACTCTACAATTAATAGATTAACTAGAGCTATGGTTATTATTTATTTATTTATTATTTTTTTAAAGATTTATTATTTATTTGCGAGAGTACATGAGTGGGGGAGGGGCAGAGGGAGAAAATCTCAAGCTGACTCTGAATTGAGCCCTGAGACAAATGTGGGGCTCCATCTCACAACCCTGAGATCATATCCTAAGTCAAAAACCAAGAGTTGGATACTCAACTGACTGAGCTACCCAGTCACCCTAGGAATTATGGGTATATTTAAAAAGAAATTATTTGAAAGTATTTGAATAAACTCTCTACTAACAATGAAAAAGCCAAGCATAGTATGGAAATGGAAGCTTCCATGAATGTCTAATGCCTGTATTTAAATCATTAATATTCCCTAACACATTTCTAGACTGTGATTACCAGCACCCCCTTATTTTTTTGCAGGAGACTACTGTGGGTGGGAGGTGGAAGGCTGGAAGAGATTGATGAGATTCATGTGATTGATGTTGAATGGCTGAAAGATTTTCTGTGTCCAGTTTGGACACTTATGAGTATTTTTTTTTCCTGTGACATTTTGAATTATACTACAAATTGTATCCTGTCTGGGGATAGTCAGAAAATATGTTTAGAGGTACAAAAAGGGATGTTCGATTAGTTTGGTTTTGATTAATGGGAATGAAAGTGGCTTTTTCTGGGAACTTTGTCTTTATTTCCATTTCCTGATTACCATACTGTTTGTAAATTACATACAGGTAGGAACTTGAGGTCCCAGGACCATATTCCACTTGCCCAATGCCCCCAGAGTCTAATTTTTGTCCCAAATCTCTGCAAGAAGATGAGAGGCAGTGTGATCTACCAAAAAGCATATAATCTGTGGAGTTACACAGCTGGAGATGCCACATTTATGATTTTTACATTCACAATGGGAAGCAAATTTTAAAGTACTGAGAAATTTTCTTATTTTTAATACACATTCAACTACAAAAAAGAAAACCTGAAATTGTCTTTTGACTATCTATTGATCCATGTATTTGGCTGATAGAAAAGAGAAATTTAAAGTACACTAGTATCAGGCATTCCTAAATATTTGTTTCATATGTACTTAAGAGAAATTACAAGGCCCAAGTCACAGAGAAAATACACTGTTTACATACAATTGGTCATCTACCAGCAATGCTATTCCCTAGATATGTCAGGTGAAGTTATTTCTGTTATTCTTAGAAGACATTATAAATATTTCATTTAGGTGCAACTCTGTCAAGTGGATAGAAGGTAAGATTACTTTACATGTGACCATGTGCATACACACACAACAAATTAAGAGAAGACCAGTACTGAGATTGTTTAACCAATGGATTTAAAAATCAGTGAGTTATTGAGTTTAACTAGTTATCTTCAAAGTAAACACTTAAAAGTCAGTCCCCATTTTTTTTTTATGCTGACTTGTGTGTAAGGCAAAATTAGAATGCAAAATTCATAATCAAACATGACCAAACTGGCCACTTGAGTACTTTGCTCTGTGACTTTGGGCCATCTTTAACATTTCTAATAATTAATGTAATTAATAACTATAACAAAGTGATTAGTAACAGAGTCATTTTGTCAGGGTAAATGGGTCAATAAATCAACCTAATAATGAGTACTTTTGATCAATTGGCTTAAAATTTACACTGCAGGAGATATCACTGTTTTATTTAAATTCTCCACACAGATCACAGAGAAGAAAATAGGAGCCTGATTTTGGTCTAACTTTTTCAACAACTGTGTGATCTTGTTCTAGTCATTTATCATTGCCTGGTCTCAGTTTTATTGGTAAATATCAATCTGTGAGAAGACCGTCATGGTTGTTTTAAATGTTCTAATGTCCTCAGGGATCCTATCCATATAATTATGATTATGAGAATGATAATAATAGCAACTAATGATATGGAATTTTACCATGTGCCAGTATTATAATGAGTCTTGTATCATGTTAATATCCATCTGCACAAAAATCTAGGGATGTAAATATTGTTAGTTTTCTCATTGTATAGATAAGGAAACTAAATTTGAAAAACCGTTAATAATTTAACAGGTGTTCATGGGTAGCAAGTGCCAAAAAAGGGCTGAAACCAATTTCTGTTCACATGTATTCTGTGTTCTTTTCCCTCTGTTCTGCAGTCACTCATCACACATACTACCCACTACATTTTCTGTTGTTACAGGCATCAATAAAACATAAGTCACTGTCTCAAAACTTAGCAAGGAAAAATAAGTCCACTGTGACTCCATTTACCTGACCATGGGAATGGTGACTTTTGAATCAGAATAGAGAAACTCACAAGTGCCTCTGTGCCCAGCTTTTACTAATCGAGCATTATTCAAAAATACAACTTCCTATACAATTGGTACAGGCTTAGAAAAACTTTAGAAACCCAGACACAACTACAGGAATAAAACTCATTAAACTTAACTACTTCAACCAAGTGGTTTGACAGCAGCTCCTTCTTGAAACTCAGAATAATTAGGCAGAACATGAGACTTCTTTATAAAGAAGACATTTTCTGTTCACCACTGACCTAGAATTTGAAAGATGCTTCAACATATATTGGCTCTTCAGAGCAAACTCAGTTCTACTGATGTATTTTCCCCATTTGCACAGGGGAGATCAGCATAAAACCCAGCACTTTTGCTAATTCCCAATGGAGTGCAGACACCTGGAAGAAAAGAAATAATTTTTACCACCTAGAAGTTTCCTTTGGGAAGCAGGGGGAAAAGAAAGAGAACCATTGAGACCCAGAGGAGGAAAAGATTAATAAGCACTGCAGTTATTGCAGGAAAAAGGATTTTTCAAAACAACAATAATAAAAAGTGCCTCTAGGACAACTGTGCAATATTCTTTTCTTCTACTAAAATGGACAAACATGACAAAACAGAAGGCAGAATAGGACTGGGAAAGGAGATAAGTGAAATAAGAGGTCAAGCTCCTGGAATTGTATTTAAAAAAAAAAAAGTAAAAGGAGAAGAATTCAGTTTATTATTTTTATTCGTTCACGTATTAGATATGTGCAGGTTTTTGTGACTGTGGTCATATGGATGTCATGTATCTGTATAGAAAACAGCTCTGGTTTAAAAATAGGCTATGCACATAGGAGTTTATGCACTCCAAGTCATTTGTGTGCTACAGACTGTCAAGTACAGGCTCTTTAGAGTTTCCAAAGCAGCACTACAAAGAAAACAGTAACCAAGTAATAGATTCAGAAAAAAAGAAACAAATTGTGGTCCTACCTACTTTCTACTAATAATCCATCATTTATATGTTCTTTCATGGCAGTTTTTGTTTTTTCCCTCAAAATATGGAAATATTGTTCCCTTTCTCTCTTTCATTCTCTCTTTCTGTTTCTGTGTGTGCATGTGTGTGACAGATTTAAAATTGAAGGTGATTAATTCTACATAGTTTTCTGAAGGATTCTACTATGTGGAAATAACAGTCCAATATTTGTAATATTCATTTCAAGACAAACAATTACTGGAATGTGTTTCCTGTCTACATATATCCTTTTTTCATTTTAAAAGGGTATCCTGAAACTGTCATTAGAGATTTTGTGTATACCTCTCAGAATCTAGCTTTTTAGAAATACACGCTCATATGGATTACTTAAAATGAAATCAGATCTCCGTCTTAAATATTGCCAACCTCTTTTTCTGTCATCAAACCAGCTGTGAGAGTATCTTTGTTAATGAAAAGTAGGCTACCTGTCTCTTATGCCACTCTAAAACTTAGGGAATTGTGTTGGTTTAAGTTGTATACCCTCTAATTTTACACATGACTATGTGATAATACATTTCATTTATTAAGAAAAATAGGAAAATGGGAAGTGGTTTAAGTGCTAGTCCTAGATGTTGTGAATAATGATCTTGGAAGGGAAAAAAAAATTAAGCTGCCTGAAGCCTCAGAACAGACTTTTCTTGCTAGTCTGCCCACAGAAACAGTGCTGCAGAGAGAGAAAAGTGACACTCCAGTGATATAATTATTGTTCCACTCCTCATTACACATGTGGCTTAATATAGCATAGGGAACAGCAGAGATGGCAGTAGAGATAGTCATCTTCCTCCTTCTGAAATCTACAGCATACTCACACTTATAAATAAAGCTCTCAAGTTATTGTTGCTGCTACAGAAAGGCCCACATTTCCCTGAAAGAAGAAAGTGATACTTAGATACTATCTTGCCAGTTTTACTAACATGTGGTATACTGAGGGAATGCCCACGCACTTCAGTTACATTTTAAGTATTTGCATGAGTCAAAATGTAGCTATGTTAAGTATATTCTTAGGACATCAAAGCACTCTAGAATTACATATTTGCAAGGGCATGAGGATGTCATCAAATCTCTTCTATTTTTGCATTAATTAAAGGAAGAGGATTGTGAGAATAACCTCAGTAATTGATACCAGTTGCTAAGAATTCTTCTTGTTTATAAGTGAACTTTCTTATGGTGCTGCTTAAAACTTAGTTCTTGACTTCTGATGTTTGCAAATGACTTGCCAGTCTGTCCCAGATTCCTCTGCTATATTCATCTTCCTAACAAGCAGTTCTTATAATACTATATTTTATTTTAAAAAGGAAAGAAAGCAAGAAGAAAGGAAGAGAGAAAGGAAGAAAGAAAGAAAGAGAGAAAAAGAAAGAAAGAAAGAAAGAAAGAAAGAAGGAAAGAAAGAAAGAAAGAAAGAAAAACAGAAAGAAAAACAGAAAGAAAGAAAGAAAGAAACTGTATATGTTTTCAATGCCTACCACATGAAATACAAACTCTTCGGGGTCTGCTTTCAAATAACAGTCGACTCTGTCTTCTTTTCCTATTCTTGTGCCCTGACATGTATTAAATTACCTTTTATTCTTCTTTGTCATCTCCATATAGTCTTCCCCTTCCTTTATGATTATCATGCTATTTCATCAGCCAAGAATTTTCAACTGTTTTCTGCTTCCATTGACCTGCATATGAGTAAATCCACCCTTCCCTTCAAGAGTCCTCCAAAATGCAACAATATTAGTTTATTTATTCTACCTATTCATTTAAGCCACATTCATAGGCATCTATTATGTAGCAGATACAATAGGTACAGTAATGAATCAGATGGAGTCAGACCTTGTTCCCATGGTACTTAATCTGGGAATATTTCCTCACCTAACAGCAATTTCTTCTTTCTTTGAATACTTCTAGCACTATATTTATATTTCTGTGGCCCTTTCTTACTTTCTGTCTATAGTTTATTTTGCTTTCTACCTCATCTGAACATATGTAACACACATATGCACATATTTAAACTGAATTTATATTTATATCTTAATATACCTTTTTCACTTATATATTGCTATCTAAAAGACTACCCCAAAGCTAAGTATCTTTCAACTTCAACCTTTTCTGTCCCATGATTTCATGAAACAGGAATTTGTTCAGGGCATAGTGTATGATGTCTGATAATTCAGCTAAAGTGGTTGGAAAATCCAGGGATTAATGTCTTTTTCTTTCTGCACATAGTGTTTCTATGAGGAAATTTGCTTGAGATCCCTCAGAGCATGATGGTCTCAGGAGAGTTGGAGTTCTTACATAACTGATCAGGACTCTGAAGATGAAGCTTCCAAAGGACCCAGGCAGAAATAGAAGCTTTTTAAAACCTGATATCAAAAGTGGCTTATTCTGCATTCTATTATTGAAGCAAGTCAAAAAGGACAAGCCACATTTAGGGTGAGTTTAATGTTTCAAAACATTAATCAAGGATACTGGTTTTCAATGAAGTTTGGAAGTTACCATTCTGTCCTAACATGTAAAAAGCTGTATAAAGAAGGCACATTTTCAAGCTAAAAATAAAAAAACAACAACAAAAAACAAAAAACAACAATAATAACAAAAAACACCTTCCTGATAGAGGGGGAAAAAATGGTATATTTTCACAAATTAACCATGCCTGCGTAACTGGTACTCATGTTAAAAAATAACATATTATCAGTTCCCCCCAAAGCCGTCTTGATGTCCTCCTCATGCCCTCTTCTAGGCATTATCCTACTCCAATGCCAAGGGCGATAATTTTACTAAAATATAATATTATAGATTAGTATTGCTGAATTTTGAACTTTATTCAAATGGAACCCAACTGTATATATTGTTTCGTGCCTGGCTTCTTTGGTTTAACATTATGCTTGTGAAATTCAGCTATGTATTTTTTTTCCAAATGGTAGTTATGGATTATGTATTATCCTGTATGATATTCCATTGTGTGGATATTGCAAAATGCATTTATCCATTCTAATGTTGATAGGCATTGGGGTAGTCTTCTGTACCCAGTGCAGAGAATTTTTAGGCAATAAAAATTCTCCACAGGATACCAAAATGATGGATACATTTCATTTTACATTTTTTCAAACCTATAAAATGACTTCACCAAGAATGAACCCCAAAGTGAATTGTAGACTTGACTAATTATGATGTGCCAGTCTAGGTTTATCAGTTCTAATAAGTGTACCACTGTAGTAGGAGATGTTGATACTAGGGATTAGGGCAGGGATACTTAGGAAAACTCTGTACCTTCCCTTCAATTATGCTGTGAACTTTTACTTGCTCTAAAAAATAGTAATAATAATAAATAACTAAGAAAAATCTTTAAAAAGTCAATTGTTTTATATCTCATGATTTTGTGAAACAGGAATTTAGTAAGGGCATAGAAATAATGACCTATCTCTTAATAATAATAGTATTAAAAGAAAACTGTTAGCTATCCTTAAAGTACCATAATATGCATTCTTGTGTTTTTTGGTAGACAAAATACCTTTGAGTGCAGAATCTGTCTGATTCATCTTGGTTCTACCTCAAGGTGGATATTAGTATAATAATTAACATTAGCTCACACAATAAAGTTCAGTCTTAGTGGCTTAACATTGCAAAGTTAATTTTTCATTTAAATTAAATTGTAATGTTGGTTAGAGCTTCTCTACTGCTGTCCTCCAAGCAATGACTCAAATACATTGGCTGCTTCAATCTTGTAGTTAGGGCAGCCGGAGCATGTGCCTTCTGTGTAACCACAACAGGGAAGTAAAGAGCTAGAGGACTGTGTGGTGTTTTATGGGGCATATCTAAACACAGCTTGCATTGGTCAAAATAAATTCTCATGGTTTCAAAGTGAATAGGATACTGGAAAATATGAAGGAACACTCAAATATTTGAATTAGTGGTTTCTATTAAAGACCTTCCTTTTGGCCTATATGTACCATTTGTTTTCTCCTTTAATATAAGTCACTGTGTCAAATCCAATTTCATGACTCTATGGGATTTATAGTTCTTTCTATCAATATAATCAACTTATGAACATTTCTTCTTTTGTCTGGTAATTTGTGATCTAAAAGAGGAACATGATATATTTCTCTTCCCACTCTTAATACTTAATACTGTAGGAGAAGGATAATAAGCCCTTCCATTTGGGATAAGGAAGTATGGGAAACACACAAAATTCAGACCTATTCCTATTTCCTGGGAGGCACTTTTTTTTCCTTTTATCTTAGTAGTGCCTGGCTCTAACATCTCTGAGTTCTTCCCTTAATACTACCCATTTTGGCCAAATCTGGAGTAGGAGTGGGAGAATTCATGGTAAACAATATTTCATACTCATACAGTCCTTTTCCTGCCCCAGCTTTGGAATGAATTATTTTTTCAAAGAAATCTGTTTCTTTTCTGTGGAGAGTGGTATTTAGAAACCAAGATCTGGGTTCTAGATGTGCTTATTCTTATGAGGTTAATGGTTTCTTTTTGTAATATATTAAGCTTGGTAACTTAAGAGGCTTCTGATCTACTTGTCTTCATTGAGTTCAATGTGTCAGCAAGTATAATCAATTTTTTTCTGAGACATACCTCTTAGGTCTTCTCCCTCTTTTTGCTTTATGGATACCAATCTCTCTGTGAACTTAACAGTGGCTTCCTTAGAACACTACCTAGCTTAAATATGAAGGTCATGTCTGTAAACTTGTCTTTGCCCTGATGACACTATCCAAATGAAAAATTTTATTGATACTTTTTATTCAAATGTGATTTAATATAATTTCTGAAAGAAATGAGATTTTCTAAATCTGAACTCTTCTGTATTAGCTTTCTATTTTTTTAAATTTTAATTGAATTATAATAAACATGGAGAAAACTACATAGAACACAAGTGTATAACATGGGATATTTTTACAACTTGACCGCGTCAGTTACACCACTTGTCTGTGTAACTGATACTCATGTCAAGAAATGACATATTATTGGTTCCCCCAAAAGCCCTCTTCATGCCCTTCTCTGGGCATTATCCCACTCCCACCCCAAGGATAATAATTTTGCTAGCACATAATACTATAGATTAGTATGGCTGAATTTTGAACTTTATTCAAATGGAACCCAATTGTATATGTGCTTTTGTGTCTGACTTCTTTGGTTCAACATTATATTTGTGAAGTTCAGCTATATATATATTTTTTCCAAATGGTAGTTATGTATTACATATTATCCTGTATAATGTTCCATTTTGTGAATATTGTATAATGTATTGATCCATTCTATTGCTGCTGGGCATTTGCTTAGTTTCTAGCTTTTGGCTATTATGAAGAAGGCTATTATGGACATTTATGTACATGTATTTTGGTGAATGTATATACATTCATATATATACATCTATTTTTATATACTTAGGAGTACACACACTGATTCATAAATATGCATATATTCAGTTTTATAAAATATTACCAGTTCTTGGTTGTCCTAAATTATACCCATGCTAATGATGTGTGGGAGTTCTTTTTCCTTGGAGGCCCTGAATTCCTATTTTCCATAATAATCTCTTTGTTTTCTTCTATTTCTGCTTGCATTCAAGACATATTTCCTAATTTTATGTGTTTTTGTCAATACCTTGTCATATGCAAACAAAATATTATGATATCTTGTTATTTTGGACCCATCCCCTAGATCTACTATCAGAAAGTGCATGGCCTATCTTTTCATTTAAAATAGGCAATGGGTTTTCCAAGTATTTGTTAACAGCTTATCATAGACAACCATTTTCTAGATACCTGTGTCAGTTGCCTCACTACAGTGCCTGACCACTAAGTCAGTGTTACCTGTTTTAATTTTCCTTTTTCTTTTTTTTTCTTTTTTCTTTTTCTTTTTTTCCTTTAGTAGTCTCTATATCCAATGTGAGGTTTGAACTCACAATCCATAGGTGGAGTCATATGCTCCATGCACTGAGCCAGTCAGGAACCCCACATTTTTTTAGTTTTTAAAGCAGAGCCCAACTTCAAGGACTGATTCCAGTACTCAACAGCAAACTATCATCTGAGACTAGAGTAAAGGAAACCTTGGGATGCCTGGGTGGCTCAGTTGATTAAGCAAGCTCGGTTCTTGATTTCAGCTCAGGTGATAACTTCAGAGTCATGAGATTGAGTCCTGAGTCAGGCTGTCTGTTCAGTATGGAATCTGCTTAAGATTCCCTCTCTCCCTCTCTCCCTGCCCCTCCCCCTGCCCACATATGCTCTCTAAATAAATAAACAAACAAAGCCTTAGGGAAAAAAAAAAAAAAAGGAAACCTGAACTCTTCATGGATTAACATATCAAAGATTTATTTCTTGCTCACATCATAGTCTGTTGCAAAACATTTGGCTCTTTATCTCAGATCCATACAGCCTCAATGGTCACCACATCAATGGGAGAGTGAATTCAAGGGTCTTGTGAGATATTTTTGGATTCTTTATAGAACTGGATTTCATCACTTTCATCTAAATGGTATTTGTAAGTACCCAGTCCCACCAAATTTAACCTAAGTGCATGCTGAAAAGTTAAGGAACACATGAATATAACAATTTCTGCACAAGGTAGCTTGTCAAAACTTCATAAACATAAGTTGAATAAATAGGCATGAAAGTACAAATATATCCTCAGTGCTTTATCTCAACACAATTGTGAGATATTAAAAATAAGAAATTTCCCAAACTTATCACTCATTATTTTCCACTTCTAATACACATTTTATGCATATTTTTACATATATATTTTATTTATACATATTTATATGTATTTGACAGAAATTTCAATCTGTATCTACATATTTGCTGCATATATGTGTATACATATGTATCATATAAATTATTTAAGTATAACTCATAGAACATATATATGTCAATATCAAGTAATCAACAACACAGTGGAAGCATCTAAACTTTAAACTTTGACTTTATTGTTTTTCCGTAGAAGCACCCATTAATGTTCACAGTTCCCAGAGGTAGATAAATGAAATTCTAAAAAGTTCTGGCCATTTATTGCTCCTACATCTCACTAAGAGGAGAACTGATGTGAACAACTGATTCCAGGTGAATAAAACAGATTCTTCTGATATTTTGAATCATGTGCTATCTGTAAGAGTTAATGCCTGTTCTCTATCTCCTGACCTAATCATCAGAACTAGCCAAAGTTGACGGCCTTCCTGAGAGCAACTTTATAATTTATTAACCATATTTTAAGTACTATTTGTCAATGCTCGCAACTTTATTTAAATTAAGACTTTTAAAATAACTGCTCTCTATGATTTCCATTCATTTCACTGGTGAGGTCTTCATTATCATTGTCATTTTTTATTACTTCTATATTTAATTAATTTTTAATTAACTTAGTTTCATCTTCTAAGAAGTAGTCCTTTTTATAATGAATTAATGCATTCCTTTATTTCCTATAATATTAACTATAGCACTGCTTATCCAGTGGTTCTCCAACAAGTATTTGTTGAATTGAAATGAATGCAAACTCAGGGTTGTTTATGTATTTATCAGTTTGTAACAGTATTGCATGATTTAAATTAAGTTCAGTTGCACATGGCCAAAAGAAAAAAAAATCAAAAGTAAACACATTTTTGTACTCTTGTCTAAAAGATGCCAAGGGTATGCAGTCCAGCATTGCTTTGACAGTACTATGTAGTTTTCCAGGATTCAGGCCATTTTCTTATGTCTACTTTACTGTCCCTAAGGTGTGGCTCTCACTGGTGTGGATTAAGATGGTTGGTAACTATCGCATCTATATTCTAGATACTAACATAGTGGAAGATACAAAGGAGAAATAGACAAAGGATTAAAACAAACTCTTTTTCAAGGTTGTCCAGAAAAGGTCACATACATTCTACTCACATCTATCTATAAAAAGTGTATTTACAGGAGCTCCTGGGTGGCAGAGTCAGTTAAGCATCTAGCTCTCGGTTTCAGCTCAGGTTGTGATCTCTAGATGGTGAGATCAAGCCCCATGTCAGGCTCCATGCTCAATGCATGGTCTGCTTGGGATTCTCTCCTCTGTGCTTCCCTTGTGTTTGCACTTGCTCTCTCTCAAATCAATCAATCAATCAATCAATCTTAGAACATATTTACAAGATAACACCTAGTTCTAAGGGAGTTTGGAATATGTAATATTATTCCAGAAGGTCTATGCTGGATAGAAACGTGAAGTCTTTAGCTACAGAAGAAGGTTTTGAACAAATACAGGTCAGATTCAATATTTGCCCAAAACAAATGCAGAAAAGTATGATGTTCACAATAACCATTATGATCATTGGCTTAGAAGTCAGGATGACCTAGGTTTGAAGTCAGGATTGTCTGTTTTTTAGCTATATGGATTTGAATGATTAGCTCTTCCTTAAGCTTCAGTTTTCATGTATGTATAATAGGCATAAAATACTCTGAGTATTTTTTGTGTGTGAGTTTTTAATGAGATTATCCAAGTTAAGTTTTAGTCATTCTGATAGATTTCCTTCTCAGCATTATAGTTTAGTTTTTTTTTTCCAGTAATTGCTTTATTGAGTAGGAAAAAAAAAATGGACTCATACTTAGAAGACATGGTGAGATTCCATGATACACTAATTATGTAATCTTCCTGAAGATCAGTGATTCTACGTGTAGAATGGGTCTACCAATACTCTTTCTTATTATTGTGTTAAGAATTAAATAGAATAAAATATTGTATTTGATGTTTTCCTATGATCCAAACACAGGTTTAGTGAATATTGTTTTATTATTTTGCCCTCATTTGAAATCATACACATGTTACTTTTATGTAAATAGATTTGAATATATTTATTGAATCCTCAAAACTAAGAAGTAGTTCTATTACATTCTCCAAGCCCAGAATATGTTGAGATATTGGTGGTGGCTGCTGACCTGACTGGTGTGCAAATATTTAGAGTGTGGATTAAGTCTATCAAAAATTTACTGTTCTATTGAGGTTTTCTTCCGAAATTCAGTGGCATGAGTTTTAGAATGTAGTATTTGAGTTTCTTATCTTGCCTTTAAAATAAATGCTGATTAAAAATCAAGAAATGAACTTCACTGTGCTAAATTAATATAAATGTGAAAACATATGAAGAGAAAAAGGCCTGATGTAGCACATAGTAGGGGCTCAATAAATATTTGATAAATTAATTAATTAATGATAGGATGGATGAATTCATTTATTTATGTCCTCTTCATAGCTTCATCCCATGGGTCTTTTCTACCAAGGAATCTTCAAGAACTGATGAGTTGACCTCTGCATGATTGCAGTTATGTTTCTTGTGTTTATTAGATTCTAAGTCATATTGGCAGTTCTCCTCTTTACTGTTAGGTTTGGTGAATGTTACAGATTCAACTAAATGAACCATAGCAAATATAAAATAAATCTTTGCCAAGGGGATGATATAAATTAAGACAATTACCTCTTGGGCACATCAGTTTTGCAGTAAAAGCCACATAGCACTGGTGAACAGCACTGTGGTAAAAAGGCTTGTTTTCCTGAAGACTATCAAAATAACTTGACAAATATTGAATTACTGGTTAAACCAACTTAAGAAATATGCATTTTTTCTTTCAGTTCAATGATTTACTAATTATTTTCCTAATTAATTCTGCTTCATAATATTAAGCAGATACATTAACTTCTGTGGTTCTAGTTTCTCATCTTTAAATAAGAGGGACACAAATGTATTATCCAAGGTTTCTTCCATAACTAACATTTGGTGATTCTAACAGTTTGCTTGGGGAACCTCAATGGTAGCCCCCAAATCCAACTTTGCACTTACTGCAACCCTCTCACCCCCTTTTTATTTTTTATTTTTTTAAGATTTTATTTATTCACTTGACAGAGAGATTACAAGTAGGCAGAGAGGCAGGCAGAGAAAGAGAGAAGGAAGCAGGCTTCCTGTTGAGCAGAGAGCCCGATGTGGGACTCGATCCCAGGACCCTGAGATCATGACCTGAGCCGAAGGCAGTGGCTTAACCTATTGAGCCACCCAGGCGCCCCATCACTCCCTTTATAAAAGGCCTTTGTTGGAGGGCCATGTAGCTTTAGCTTAGAAAATCTCTTATTATAGAATACCTTTTAGATAAGACCATGCTACTGTCAGATTTTTCTAATTATGAGACAACTCCTCATTCTGAGACACAGCTTCCTTATAGGTAATTTCTAGTCATTTCTTAAGTTTTGCTTCCTTGAGGGAAAACTTAATACCTCTTATACAGTCTATCAAATATCCACAGCTGTCAGCCAAGCTCATTCAATTCCTCTAGTCATAAACTTAGGTGACAAGATTCCTACTCCTCTAAGATTTAAGCCTCTTCTAAATCCAAAATTAATGAGTTTCAATAAATTTTCCATAAATCTGGTGCCCAAAAAAACAGACAAGAGAACGCTAAAAACATGGCTTACTGGCATGGACAACAAGGATGGATTATTCATATATTTAGTCTTTTTATTTTGCCAAAGAATATGTTATGACTTTAAAGTTAAAAAACTAGCTCTATGATTCACTTTATGAAACGTTAGTTGTGAACTTTTCCAAGTCATTTACCCTCAGGATAATTTGCCAAGTGTAAGATCATTGTAACCATCATCATCATGATGTGGATGATATCTGTTTTTCTCATATATTCTAAATGCTTTGAAATTTTAAAATTTTATATATCTATAACTATATAGCTTTAATAATTTCCATATTTGTACATAATATCATTGTCACATAATTTTCTTTTAAAAACATATATAAAAATAACAGATAGGAATTTTCCTTGACCTGATAATTCCTAAGAAGGGAGAGAATTTCAACTGTATGTATACACACAGTGACACTCATGTACTTTAGAGTTTTAATAAATATATTCATAATCATTTTGTTTAGATATAAATGATAGTCATTTAAAACTACAAACACTAAAACTACCAATGGTCATACAAATGGCAATGTTATATTTAGTTTTGAAAATTATAATGATAGCTACCTTGAAGCCTTTAAAATAAACTGGAATATACAATAAGAAATTTTTTTTTTTGGTTGCAAATTTAAAAAGTTCAGAAAAGATATGCAGGTAGTATTTTAAATACTCTGAAGGAAAACATTAACAAATCTTATGAGGGTGAATTGTGGAATGTCTAGAATATAGGCTATGTTCTGTGCATAAGCACCATTAAGAGGATTTTACTCTACCACTCGTCTCAAGTTTAGTTAACATTTGTCTGTTCTTTATAAGACATGGCAGTTCATAACTCAGTGAGGGAATAAAAAAAAAATTCTATTCCTAAGTCATCCCTAGTTTTTCTAATAAAACAACTTGTATACTTTCTAACAGAAGAAATTCAGTCCTTTGAACATCAAAATCATCATAGAAAATAGCATAATGTTAAGAATACTGTGATATACATAGTAATAGCCTTTACTGAGAATTCAAATTTGACTGCAGAATTCTAGGTGGGATTTATTTTGTAATTTTTATTCTTCATGTAATTTGGGTGGGTCTATATCATTAGATTAAAAAAAGTCATACTCTGATTTTTTTTTTCCCCTTATGGTACTGAAGTCATCAACTGAGCTTTAAGCAAGTTGACTAATTTGTTTTAATACCCAAAATTGCAAAAAATTGTGAGCAATATGAGAGTGTGTTGTACCAAGAGGAACAAAAGAATCACACTCTTCCAGGCAAAAATGAAGCAGCTCCATGAGAAGAGCTGGAAAGAAACTCGAGACAGCATCTCATTCATGAGTATGGATAGGTTTTCCTTTAAAAACTGGGAACTCCATTATTATTTTAAAGTGTCGAGCCCTTTTTAAGATGTCATCAACTGATATTTAGTACATTGTGAACCCACACTATTGTGCATCTTTTGTCAAATGGTATCACCAAAGCAATCATCTTCCAGTAGACTGGTGTCTAATAGCATTTCACTCCACAGAAAGACTCTCGGCCCCTTCTCCCAGGAGTCCACTAGCTATAGTATATCTGGCTTGGAGAGGTCTTCTGATGGATCTTCAGAGGCTTAGCCATCCCAGTACTCTATGATTTTTCTCTTGGAGGACTGGAGAAAATGTATGTTGCAGGTCACCAGTACTGATGGGACAGCTTGCCGGGTGTGAAGGAGGTATGAAAGTGGGTCTGTCTGTTAGGATCTGCAGATTGTACTGCACAATGCACCGTCTTGACAGTGGCAGTCTGGTAAATATTAGGATGACCTGCTAAAGCCGCAAGCTTTTTTGATTGAAGCATCAAATCAGAGGCAGTATTTTGTGAATAGGAAGTGTCATCCTCCAGGATACAGTATGCGCACTGAATTGAGACCTCTAGATGTTTAGGTTCTCAAGCAGAAGACATCAGTCCAAACCCAAGGGCTAGATCTAGGAATAGCTTCCCTTACCATTACTCCAATCGCATGTTGGTGGTCTTTGTGCTTCCTGTCCCCAGTCTGGGCTCTGTGGGGGAGCACTATTGCTGGTGCATAAGGATTCCATTGCACTATGAACCACTTACTCTCTTTGATTCTCAGTAAACAGGAAAATAATTTTTTCTACCTGAATTTGTTGTGAGGATTAAAATAGGTCAGGTGTGTAAATGATATAGGATGTAGGAGATTGCTCAATAAATATTCATCTTCATTGTTCATTTGAAATTACATTTTTTCCATGTGGAACCTTTGGACATTTATTTATTTATTAACAATGGCTGGGTGATGGACTTTGCAGGGGTATGTGCTATGGTGAGCACTGTGAATTGTGTAAGACTGATGAATCACAGACCTGGGCCCCTGAAACAAATAATACATTATATGCTAATGAAATTATATTTAATAAACATTTTAGAAATATACTACCAAGACCTTTTGACTTTATTCTACTAAAAATCCATTATTGGTTTGTAACCAAGAAAGGTTTAGAAGAAAAAAATTTGAACTCACTCTTTTGTCATAGTTTACATTTTACAATGACTCTTGAGTAAAGTATAAAATTTGGGAATTCAGGATTGATTTTTCTAGCTCTGCTGTTAAAAAAAATGGCTATTTTATAAAGGTGATTCTCTTCAACTTATTGAAGACCATAAATAATCTATATCTTCCATAAGAAATTTTAACATTTGTACTTGACTGCAAAATACTACTGAGATATTATGTATATATTGGGCTCTGGTTCAGTTTAGAAAAGTTGAATGAATATGTGATTGATAAGAAACATATTTTTGCTATTTTATTTTATACTGTCCTTGATTAAAATTATTAAAATAACTGCAACAGAGTGCCTGGGTGGGTCAGTTGGTTAAGCGTTCTACTCTTGATTTTGGTTCAGAACATAATCTCAGAGTCATGAGATTGAACTCTGCATCAGGCTCTGTTCTCAGTGGGAAGTCTGCCTGACATTCTCTCCCTCTGCTTCTCTCTCCCTGTCTCTCAAATAAATAAATAAATCTTTTAAAAAAGGCAGCAAAAACATTTTTCCCCCTAATTTGGGAGAAAATCTTGAGAATAAGACAAATTAAAGAAATATAAGGTAAGGTGAAAGGGGATACTTAGCATTACTATTAAATTTCTGAGAACTTAAACAATCATTTCTTCTTCTCCTGGACACAATAGCTATGGTCAGCATCAGGTTTTATCCCGTTTCCTTCAATAATGTGTTTCCTTTGGCCTATCTTCATCTCCTTGATTTCCCCCATTCTTTTCAACTTAGTAAATAATAAATTTATTAGATGACTCTAAGTACAAAACACTGGAAGCTGTTACATGAGATTGTAAAGATGTCCAGGCCATGAGCCCATCATTCAAAGCATTTACCATCCAGGCAACTAGTCACATGAGTCTGTTATGGCAGCATTGTTTTAGGTGACCAAAGTAAAGTTCAATATAATGTTCACATCATTTGAACATAAAGACTCCCTCCCCCACCAGGAAAGAGGGGAAATGGGGAAAATGACCTTCTTTTGGAAAAAACTGGTGACCTTGGCTTTGCTTATGAGCATATTTCTGTTGTGATAGGTTTCTCTCTTATAAGTTTCTAAGCATCATTTCCTAATCAGAACTTTGAAGAGATTCTCTTTCACCAGGGTTTCCTGATTGTGAATGGCTCACTTGCAGTTTGGTCTGAGAATGAATTGCAGTTCATTTTTTTTTTTCCTTCAACAAATCAAATCTGATTTTAGTGGATGCTAGAATGATACACTTTGCAATATGTGGTTTTAAGGGTGGGAGTGAGATTTAATAAAAAGGAACACAGGTCAGATTATTCCTTATTCTAACATTTAGTAGTATGCACTGCATGGAAACATTCTAGTAACATGGGTCAAAAAATTCACTCAAATTGGTCTTTGTGATTTTCAGTCAAATTCCTAACCATTTGCAATATGATTTGTCTCCCTCATTATTAAGTTTCCTTCTCACTCTTAAGGTATACACTTTTCTTTTGCATGGTTGCATATAGTAGGCAAAGTAAGTGGGAAGTTACTAAAGTGGTTTGTGTCCTAAGCTCATTTCTGTGATCAATCTTGTATTTCTCAAGAAGCTTAAGCTTGAAGTGAGAAAAAAAACCACACAACATGAAACAATTTGAAAGAAAAATTACCTGGGACCATATAAACAGACATATAAATGAATAGATAATATGGATATTAAATAAGGCAAATAGATTACAGGATAACTAAACTAAACACATACAAGTGTACACACACATTTTAATTAACAAGTTATTTTCAGCTAGCCTTTGAGAAATACAATTATGCAAGCATAGGTAGTTATTGGGCTCTATAAAGTGTTTTAAAAATAATGCATTTCTATGGAAAGGAAATATGTAAATAAATGTTTTGTACACTCGAGCTACTTGGAGTCTGAAGGGGAAAATAAGACCTAGGAACCTGTAAGTAATATGGCTTAATAGGTTTTCCTACACACATTTGTATTACATGGCTTTGACTCAAGTTTATTTGCCATTTAATCTTGGTTTGTCCATTCAGTGGGTATGTGTCATCGTACTAATTACCAAGCCCTCCTAATCTTGTGCTTATATTTATAAAACAAATAATATTTTTTCTTCATCAAAGTATTGTTGTAAAAATAAAATAACGTATGTAAAATACTGTTTTCCTTTAGATATTAGCACTTAGGCTGCTATGCTTTCTATCTTGGAGTTTTGTCTAGATTTAATGATGAAACATTTCTACATATGATGCAAGACAGTAGAGATCTTTTTTTAATTAAAATTTTATTTATTTATTTGACACAGAGATAGAGAGCACAAGTAAGCAGAATGGCAGGCAGAGGAAGAGAGAGAAGCAGGCTCTCCGCTAAGCAGGGAGCCCGATGCGGGGCTCGATTCCAGGACCCTGGAATCATGACCTGAGCCGAAAGCAGCTGCTTAACCAATTGAGCCACCCAGGTGCTCCAGACAGTAGAGATCTTTAAGAATGATAATCAGGGGTGCCTGGGTGGCTCAGTGGGTTAAGCCTCTGCCTTTGGCTCAGGTCATGATCTCAGGGTCTTAGGATCGAGCCCTGCATCAGGTTCTCTGCTTAGAGGGGAGCCTGCTTCCCCCTCTCTCTCTCTCTGCCTGCCTCTCTGCCTACTTGTGATCTCTCTCTGTCAAATAAATAAATAAAATCTTAAAAAAAAAAGAATGATAATCAGATGAGAGTTTTAGGCAAGGCAAATAAACTTAGTGTATCTATGGAATAATATTTGAGAAATTAAGTAACCCTAATGATATAAATATGAATAATATGAATATCAATGGAGTACATAAAGTATATAAACTGTAATTTAATGAAATTAATTCAAATTAATGATATAATTGACATATATGTGCATAGGAACATATATATTCTATACCTAATGATAAATTCAGATAATAAGTTAGACATATACAAAATATATTGTAATTTGAATATTCTTCTTTGGTGGGTTATTCATTTTTGTATCTGAGGACCTGGGTCTCAATCAGATCTCTCAGTTGCAGACTATTTGAGGATTCTGTGTCAGTGATCCTACTTTCCATATAAACATAGGTCAAGAAAAGGTAATTTTTTCTCTAAAGTTACCTTTCTCCCCCTGGAGTAGGGAGGGGGTAATCATCATATATCCTGATAAATATTATCTAGAAAAGGCAGAGCATTTTATAAGGTTTGCTAAGATAAGGGCCTTCTATCCATTCACATTTCTGGTCTCTTATCCTATAGCTTTTGGGTTCAATAGAGAGAATTCTTGAGTGCTTTCCTTTTAGTCTCTTAAAATCATAGCGTCAATCTTGGAACACTGAAAAAATAAAATAAAAAAAAAAAGTGATAGTGTCACAGCTTAGCCAAGTGTTGGTTTGCAACCTTCAGAGTTGCCCTACGGAGGGCAAAGAGAGAGATAAAAGAAAGAGGTAGACTACACCAAATTGCCTGGTGGCAGATTTAATAAGCAAGGAAATTACATATAAGCCTCATCTGGGATGGCCACAGGATAAGTAGATCTCTGCGTTCTCCAGATGGAATCTTAAAAATTTATATAGAGGTGTTAAGGGGGTTGTCTCATATTACCATCTAGATGGTCTCAATAATGCAGAGCTTCCCCCAAGCAGTATTCTTCAAATGGCTCTGACTGTGGAACAGTGGACAGAATGTATTTTCCAAGGGCAGGAGAGAGGGCAAGGAGCCTCCAGTTGCCTGGGCACACCTCACGTGTTAACCAGAAACCATGTCCTCTCATTGACCTTCTTCAACATCAACTCATCATTAACTCGAGGGTTATGGGGACAATATTACATTGAATAACTCTTCAAGGAAGCGGGAGAATCTTGCCCAAAGTCCTAAAGTTTTATAACTAAGACAACATTTACTTATATAATTGTATTTATATTAATATGTTAATAAATACATTAATTCCATGGAATCCTTTGGAATTGCTTTATCAGGGTTTTTAAGGTATGCTTAGAATTAGAGGTATGAGTTTGCTCAAATAGGTTCCAAAAGCAGTATAAAGGCTATCACTTTTAGCTATTTCTTAACTCATATACTTAAGTAAAAATAAATAAATAAAACAAAATCTAAAAAAACCCAAACAAACAAACAAACAAAAAAATCAAACTCTAAAGAAATGTTCTCCCAGTGTGAATAGGAATAATTTGTAAGGAGAGTCCCAAGAATCAATAACATAGTTCTATATCCAAATCTTTTATAAAAGAATACCCATGTCTTTATGTTGCTTGAAGAATTTTAAAAATTCTAATCAATGATACATAGTAACACTCTTCAAATCCCCTTTCCTTTCCTCCTTAATTCTCTCAGGGCATAAAATTTTTTCCAGGGTATTTTCTTTTTTTTTTTTTTTTTTTCCAGGGTATTTTCTTTATTAGGTGTTCTAAATTCTCTCAATAACTAATTCATGAAACATTTCAACATCTCTTCCTCTGTTAGGATTTCCTATCTCCTTTACCCCAAGCTCCTTACTATGGAAATAAATCTATTTTCTCCAGCTAAATATGTTCTCCCTTCCTTTATCTTTTATGACCTGACTCTGGGGTAAATAAAGTTCTAATTCGACAGGAATGTGGGAAAGGGATCAGAGCAGGGAAAGACAAAAGGCAATGGAGAGAAGTACCCAGACATTAATAAATTATGTCCTGATCAGATGTATTTTAAATAGTTAAAAAAAAAAAAAAGTTCAGGGCACCTGGGAGATCAGTCGATTTGACAATGCTGATTTGACAATCAATGCTGATTTGACTTTAGCTCAGATCATGATTACAGGATCCTGAGATCAGGCCCCACATCAGGCTCTATACTCAGCACAGAGTCTGCTTATCCCTCTACCTCTCCTCCTCCTCTCTCTCTCTTTCAAGTAAATAAAATCTTTTAAAAAAAAGTTAAAAATGAATGGAAAAATGTAAAGGAAGTTAAATAATATCCCAATATACTTGGTATATTTTTACTTTTGAGAACATGTTCTACACCATCAATATAAAATTCACCGAATTCAAAATGGAGATAGTCTTAGTGGTTGTTTTGTTTTGTTTTAAATGATGGTGAAGTGTCTACTGTAGTTTTGCTTTGAAAGTTCATAAATCAAACTTTAATGAATGTCAGATTGAAAAGCATCACTTTGAAGCACCATGAATCTTTTAATGCTCTGTTACACTATTTTCAGTGATAATCACTATCTATAACAAGAAACATATCTCAATGCCTCAGCCTGGGTCATGTACATCTCACCTTCTCTGCGTGAACTGTTATACTCAATTGGTGAAAGGACATAGACATGGTGGTTATGTGTTTTTTCCTTCCCTTTTTTTTTTTTTTGTCAATTTGGTTTTAATTTATGTGAAATTAGTACATTCTTTTCACTAGTAAGGAACTTTGTAATGATGATAATCCTAGCATTGAAGGGAAAATAAAATCTAAAACATGACAATATTTATTACATGCTTTTATTTCTGAAGGTAATGATCCCTAACTACAGGAGTATAAAATAAATGATCTATTCTCAGTAAGTAGAACTTCTTGAAAACATGTTCCAAATTCCAAAAGACAGATTAAGTAAGTCAAAATATCAGGTAAAGAATTTGTGTTTTGGAGGCAAGAACAAATTAACTTAGTTGGAATTACAACTCTTGTAATAAGAGCTATTTTTTTTATTGAGCAGTTACTGTAATACACATGGTACTAAGTCCTTCATGTACATTTACTTGTTTATTACATGTATCAATCTTATGAATTTGCTATTATTCCATATGTAAAATTTGGGACTGAGTCTTAGAGAGGTAATGATAAGTTACCCAAATATATATAATAAGTGAATAGAAAAGAAATGGTTCAAACACAAATTATCATTCCACAGCCCATGCACTTAATTACCAGACTATACCATCACTTTATTCTGGTGACTTACAGATTAGCTATAGGACACAGAATACACTCTAGGTCATTTAAACAGGAGAACAATGAAATCAACTGTATTAGGAAGCTCATATAATCTCTGAGAGGGGCAGAGTTGGGCTTGGAGGCTAATCATCAAGAAAATACTAATCACGTGGTGGGAGTTAAGTGAGGATTCGCCATAACATCTTTTTGGATATGAAGGCTGAAGAGCACACCATTCACTTCTTTACTGTGCTGTCATTGGAAGGCCGGTGCATTCTTTTTTTTTTTTTTTTTTTTTAAGATTTTATTTATTTATTTGACATAGAGAGATCACAAGTAGGCAAAGAGGCAGGCAGAGAGAGAGAGGGGGAAGCAGGCTCCCTGCTGAGCAGAGAGCCCCATGGGGGACTCGATCCCAGGACCCTGGGATCATGACCTGAGCTGAAGGCAGAGGCTTAACCCACTGAGCCACCCAAGTGCCCTAGGCCGGTACATTCTTGATGTGCTATTCTTTCACATTGTTCTGTTCTGATTAAATTCCCACTCGGATATCTGAGGGAGTGTAGCTGCAAAGGACACTTGGAAAGTTAGGGAATAGTCTTTCTAGACTTCCTTAGGAATATTTCTTTCTCAGGTCCCTGAGGTTCTTTGTACTTTGTGCTCAGAATGCTACTTTTTATTATACCCGACTTTGTGTGTATTCCTATTTCCCAGTGTAAAACAAAATCTTTAGTCTGGGATTACATGTAACCATCTTTGCCTTTCCCAGGGTCCTAGCACAGTACTTGACACATTGTTTATTTCTCATCATTTCTTTTAGTTAATTGAACTGAATATCTCTTTTGGAAGGAGGGTGAAACAGAGACAGAGTTCAGAAATCATTCCTGCCAAGGGAAATAGTGAGTGACAACCCTTGAATCCTGTTCCAGAACTCTTTAATCATGCAATACTAAATTATTCCACTTGAATAAAAACAGTTTGTCCTACCTTCTTTCCTATTCATAGGTAGAACTTTCTTCTTTAAGTTTTTAGTAGAGTGCTTCCACTTACATGGTTAGAGAAATGGGCACATTGTCTTTATTTATGGCCATTGAATACAGTGATAGTAGAATCTCGTTTGATACACTTTTTTAGAAAAGAAATAAAATTATGGACTTTTCAGGCTAAAGGCTAAAAATCATTTATCATATTGTTTCTCATTTAGGAAACTGAAGAAAAGAAAGAATGGCTGAATCAAAGAGATTATGAAATGTCCCGTGCCTCCAATACTGAATTAAGCAGGGATGCTGTGGGTTTCTATTGCACTTTCTACTTAGAGCATAAAAGTGCTTTCTACTGCCCATTGCATTTTCCTGGTTAGTAGTTTGTAACACATATTAGACTTAGAACTTCCTGAGATCAAAAACTGTGTAGTATTTGTGACTGGAGTTCCATTATGTAGGATCATTCTTGACTCACAGTGGGCATTAATAAATTAGTACTAATTTTGGATGAAAGCAAAACTCTTTGATTATGATATTGTATAATATGTATAATGTGTGTATAACTAATTCAAATCTCACAGGGCACCAAAATACAGATTTGATCTTAAAGAGAACAGTATATTTAGAGACATTCTCACTCTGAAATGAAATTACTCAAGCCAAAAGATCTCCATCAAATCTTAAAAGGTAGAAGCAGGAAGGCCATTTTGGTCACAGGGATAAATAAAAGGATGATTTAAACCAGGTTAATTAGAATGGCAGTGGTGGGAAGTTTGGACTTTGAATATATTTTGAGGCTAAGGCTAACTGCATTTCCTAATGAATTATTGACGATTATATAAAAAGAGAGGAGCCAAGGATAGCTTCAAGGTTTTTGGTCTGAGTAACTAGAAACATAAAGGCACTCTTCATTGAACTGGGGAAAACTGTGGAAGGAATAAGGTTTGGGGAGAAGATGAGAAGTTCAGCCTCAAACATACTAAGTTTCCAATGTCTTTTAGGATATTATATTAAGTAGAGATGTCTAGGAAGCTGTTTCATAATGAATTGAGGGTTGAGAAGACAAATGTGGGCTGGAATATGAATTACAGAGCCCATAGCACATATTTATCACTATGAAAATAGATATTATATGTAAGGGGAAGGAGTAGAGATGGAGACCAAGGGAGGATAATGGAATGATTCCCAGAGTACTCTTATATTATGAGGCTGTAGAAAAGAGGAGAAACAGGCAAGGGAGTATGTGCCACTTAGGAGAAAACTGAGTATGTTATCGAAGAATAGAAGCAAAGAAAGACCTTCTAGGAGCAGAAGTGGTCAGTTGTGTGAAATGTTGCACATAGGTCAGGTAATATGAGGGCAGTATATTGATCATTTGATTTTACAATGGAGAGGTCTTTAATGCCCTCCATAAGAGTAGTTTCAGTACAATGATAGGTCAAAATATCTTCTGGAATAAATTTACAAAAATGGTAAGAAAGGAAATAGAATCAAAAAGAATTGGTCATTCTTTTTGAAAAGCTTTCATTGGAAGTGGAGGTGTATTGGTCCAAAATAATTTTGTGTATTAATGTTTGTGTATTAATGAAATGACTCAGAAGAAAGGGAATCATTGATTATTTTAAAAAAGCAGAGAGCATTCTGACAGTAAGGGAGGTGGCACATAGTGTATAACAGGAGGGACTAGCTTTACATAAGTACAGAAATTCTTCATCTATGTTAGGAGGGAAGACAATGATAGGATTCAGGACATGCTATTCCAAAATATAGCATCTTTACATATTGAAAATTTTAAGCAGAAGCAGGAAGGTCACTCTGACCTCCCCCTACCCTCCTCCCTGTAACAGACCATAAAGCCCTCATGTGACTAGTGCGCTCTTTATACCCAGAGGAAAGAGGCATATTTAACTCTGAAGACAAAGGGACCAAGAAGGATCCTAACCAACAGGACTTGCTAAGTTTCCCCCACATTATAATTCCTTTATACTCCTTAACTTATCATATTCCTCCACAACTGTTCACTCTTCATCAAACCTAGCAAAAAGTACATACGTCTAGCTATTTCTTTGAGTCTTCATTTCCTCATGGAAACTTACCTATGCTTGAAACATATGTTAAATAATGTGTTTGCTTTTCTCTATTAATCTGTCTTTGTCATCTTAAGTTTTAGACACAACCAGGGACCATAAGAAGGTGGAGGGAAACTTTTTCCTCCCCTACAATGCTGTTCACTCATGTAGACACTGGTAGAGAGAAGATCCAGAAGTTAACTTTGGAAGTTGTGCTAATGTTTGCAGAGAAGTAGGAAGCAAATTAAGAAAGTTGATGGGAGACAAGATTTTGAATTTTGAGGAGAGTAAAAGATAGGACTCAGTCACCTAGGAGAGGAGAAGGTGTGGGTCAGGAAAACACTATCAGATTATGGGCTAGTATGGAAGGTCCACTTGAATTTATGTTTGTGAATTTAGTGAAACTAGTCATGACAATTATACAACTATGTTTAGCTGCACAGGAACAGTCACCTTGGAGGTAGATATGTGGATTTCACTGTAATATAATTTTTGTCAGGTGAATACAATAAAATCAAAGAGAGGCATGGGTTTGGAAGTTTTGGCAGATGAGTAATTATAATAATAGACTTGGAAGTGTATTCATTAAAGTGGGGAATGAGGGCATTAATGAAGGTCATATACACAATTACTTATGAGAGGTATTCATTTAGGTATAGAATTTGGTGTGATGGAATGCTTAGGAATTTCAGTGTGAACTCAAGGGAATATAGAACAAGACAAACTTCGTACAATGTTTAAATACTAAGCTGGTCCAAAAACAAGCAAAACACACACATGCTTGTGCTCACTCTCTCTCCCCCTTCTCTCTTGATATTATTATAACACTTTTTTTTCTTCTTTTTTTTTTAATATTTTATTTATTTGACATAGAGAGAGAAGCAAGAGTGAGCACAGGCAGACAGAGTGGCAGGTAGAGGCAGAGGGAGAAGCAGGCTCCCTGCCAAGCAAGGAGCCCGATGTGGGACTCGATCCCAGGACGCTGGGATCATGACCTGAGCCGAAGGCAGCCGCTTAACCAACTGAGCCACCCAGGCGTCCCAACACTTTTTTTTTCTTTTTTCTCTGTCTCAAAATATTTGTTTGGAAAATTGAAGTTGTGGGATAGTGGTATTCACTGAGAATATCGCACATCTTTTTTGATGAGAAAGAATGATGATATATATTTTCACCGTCACATGTAGTTGGACTGTTTGAAATGTGGAATATGACTTCCAACAAAGAAAGTGAATAAATAAACAAATATGTCCTTGCAAAAAAAAAAAAAAAAATCCAGAGACTCAAATGCTCTGTGCTGCAGTTGTTATGTTCCTTTCATTTATCATTTCAAGCTGTGTTATTTCAATGGCTTTTCAGCTGCAAGACTACTGGTGCTGATGCAGAGATAATGAAATACTGAAAGGCCCAAACAACAGAAATGTCTGTAACTGGTAATGGGCATCCTCCTTCAGTTTATTAACTCCAGCTGTGTGGTTTGACTGTGTTTTGTGAAGAGATGCTACATGAGGTGAATATTGAATGGAAGATAAAGGATCTGATGTCAGAAGCAACTGGATCACACAAAACCTATATTAAGAAATATGCAGGTTGAGGAAATTCCCCCCCCCCCCCCAACAGCTCCATGGTCATCAAGATAAAACGTGACCAATATAAGTTCCATTCTGTAAAGTTGGGTAAACCTCATTGTTCACAATGGCATTGAATGTGAATTTACTGATTATATGACCAGATAGTACTTTGAGCAATATCCCCAAATGGTCAAGGTATCAAAGCATGACTAAATATTTTCTCATATCAGAGTCTCCTGATAGAATAAAATATGAATAATTTCATTTAGGGTAAGATTGAAAATAGCTACCTTACTCTTTAACTCTTTACATTTCTCTTTAAACTGATTCTTATATTCTGATACCATGGGCCATTTTAATTACAGAAAGGAAAAAGGAAGGAAGAAAGGAAGGAAGGAAGGAAGGGAGAAACGAAGGAAGGAAGGAAGGGATGGATGGATTGTGAAGAGTGTTATTTACAAACTTACAATAAAATAGTTGAACAAAAAACAAGTGTCCAATTTTTCTTGACCTCTCAAAGTGCTGAAGTTGCAGGGTAACCAACTGGCCCTAAATCTAAGGACAGTGAGGAGCCTAAAAACTGTGGGGTGGTTGGCCAAGTATGACTGTTGAGAGAGGGTCATGAGAAAAGCTCCCTGATCCCATCTCAGACCTTGGTAAAGGTCTCTCTCCTTTGCCATTGCAGGAGGGATTTAAAACTTCACTAGGACCCTATTCCCTCAATCTGTGGGATGAAGGCCATAATCACTGTCTCCCACAAGGTACTAGGAAAAGGGAACAGCAAAAATTAATAAATAACATCAATTCCCTACTTCTGGGGCAGAGTCATGAATATATGCTGGGCTCAGACCTAAATGAGGTGGGGAGGGTTGAAAGCACCAAGACCACACTTCTGAAACCCTGTCTCTTAGAACCGACCTCAGATTTGATTAATCAGCATAACCCTATCTTCCTGTTGCCAACACACATACTTCACATCTAATCCCTTGCCAGGCTGTAAAGCACTGAGCCACTGAGTAAGATAACTAGAAAGATAATCTATGAAATTTAGCTCAAAGGGAAAATCTGAAGTTAAGGATGGATCAGAAATAGAACATATACTCACACAAAATTCAAGAACACAAACAAACAAAACTTCAACATACCAGTCTCTTCCAAAAAAAGCAAAAATGTTAAATACTAAAGAAAAGTCTTCAGGAAAAAGGAATATAATGCCATCCAGAAACTTGAATCTATAGAAAGAAATGAAGAGAAAGGGTAATGAAACAAGGTAAAATTGTTTTTATCTGAGTATTCTACTGATGTGTGACAGATTACCACAGATTTAGTGGTGTCAGATGTTGCCCATTTATTATCTCAGGTCAGAAGATTTGAGTGTAGCATGACTGAGTTCTTTGTTTAGGATCTTATAAGGACTGAGATCTCATTGGAGTCTTGGAATCTTCTTCCTGATCCACCAATTATTGCTGGAATTCAGTTCCCTGAAGACAAAGCCCTTAATTCTCTGTTCTCTTGTTGGTTGTCAGCAGGCAACCGCTCTCAGCTATTAAAGGTTAATCTCAGATCCTCATGAGAAGTCTGTCCCTAGGTACTTCACAAGTACCCCTAGGTACTTGTTGCTTCTTCTAGGTTGGTAGGAGGCTTTTTCAGAAACTTTACTTGCTTTTTAATGCTCAAGCCAGATTATATTAGGTACACCTAAGATGATCTCCCTTTTGATTAACTCACAATCAAATAATTAGGGAACCTAATTACAACTTCAAAATCTATTCTGTGTATACACCAGGGGACTGGATTATTGGGGTCCTTTTAGAATCATACCTACCATATTTTTTATTCTATATTTAATTGCTCTAAAAGGTAACTGATTTCTTTTTTTTTAAGATTTTATTTATTTATTTGACAGACAGAGATCACAAATAGGCAGAGAAGTAGGCAGAGAGAGAGGAGGAAGCACGCTCCCCACTGAGCCGAGAGCCCGATGAGGGGCTTAATCCCAGGACCCTGAGATCATGACCTGAGCTGAAGGCAGAAGCTTTAACCCACTGAGCCACCCAGGCACCCCAAGGTAACTGATTTCTAAAGCAAAAATGGTAATGGTGTATTGTGTGTTCATAGCATATAGAAAATAAAATGAATGAAAATAGTAGCTCAATGGATAGAAGAGAGGAACTGGGTAATTTATGTTTCTTATATTATATATGGAATACCATAGTATTATCTGAATGTAAATATAAACATTGCAAACAGTAGGGTACAACTATGAAAGCAAAACAAAACTATAAATAAAACAATAGAAGAAACAAGATATAGAAGCATTAAAAAATACTCAACTAACCAAAGAGGAAGCAGAAAAAGGTAACCAAAACATATCAAAAAATAGAAAACATCTAGGAAGTTGGTAGATTTTCATCCAACAATATTAATAACTACATAAATAAATTTTAAACACCAGTTAAAATACTGAAATTGTAAAGCTGGATTAAATTGCAAGACATGATCATGTGCTGTCTATAAGAAACCTAATTTACATTGGAAGATAAATGAATAGTTGAAGAAAGGTAGCTAACATACCATGAAAATTGAACCAAAGTAAACCTGGATTAAAAAATGTAAGGCAGCATAGATTTCATTATGAGAATTACCACCAGGGATTAAAAAGAGACATTACACAACAAGCAAAGGATTTTCTTCTTCTTTAGTGTGTATGCATCTAAAAATATTCCCTTAAAATATAGGATAACAGAGACGGATATTGGAGTGATTCATTTGTAAACCAGTGGGTGTCAAAGGATTGCCAACAAATACCAGAAACTAGAAGAGGAGAGGAAAACTGCATCCTTTTAAGTCACAGTTGGAGGATGACTGTGCGAAAACATTGGTTTTAGATTTCCAACTTCTAGAACTATAAGACAGTTTCTATTGTTTTAAGCCATTCTTTTGGTAAATACTTTTTTTTTTTTAAATGGCAGCTCTATGAACTAATACATAAGATATCAAAGCAGTACTTATACTGGATTTTAATTTCAGGCCTAACACAATAAGCACAAAATAACAGGAAAAACAAGTAAATGGAATAAATATTAAAAAAAGCTATAAATTTGTATTTACAGATGATGTATTTTCTATTGGAAATATCAAAATGTCCCTTGGAACTGGTAAGTGAGCTTAGCAAGTTTAGAGGATTAAAAACAACAAAAATAATCCCTACTAAAATTCCATTGTCGTTTTTCACAGAAATAGAGAAAAAAATTTAAAATTCATATGAAACAACAACAACAAAAAAAACCGTGAATAGCTAAAACAATGTGAAGCAGGAAGAGCAAGAATGCAGGCATCATACTTCTTGATTTCAAACTATATTACAAAGCTATAGTAATTTTAATTGGTACTGGCAAAAAAAAAAAAAAAAAAAAAAAAAAAAACAAAAAAAAAAAACAGACACATAGACTAGCAGAACAGAATATAGAACCCAGAAATAAACCACATAGACATTTACAGTCAACTATTTTTCAACGAAGAAAATTAGAATATACATAGGAAAATGATTATCTCTTCAATAAATGGTGTTGAGAAAACTGGATATCCACATGCAAAGGAATGAACCTGGACACCCAAAAATCAACTCAGAATGTGTGAAAGGCTTAAATGTAAGAACCTGAAACCCTAAAAATCCTAGAAGAAAACATAAGGGAAAAGCTTCTTGGCACTGGTGTTGGCAGTGAATTTTTGGATTTTACACCAAAAGCAAAAATAAACAAGCATCAAACTAAAATGTTTCTTCACAGTAAACAAGTAAATGAAAAGCCAAACTACAGAAATGAGAAAATATTTTCAAACCATATATGTAATATGGGATTAATTTTCAAAATATATAACTCCTACAATTTAAAAGCAAAAAAAAAAAGTCAAATAACCTAATTTTAAAAATGGGCAAAGAATCTTAATAGACGTTTTTCCAAAGAAGACATACAAATACATAAAGTATATAAAAAGATGTTCAACATCTGTAATCATTAGGAAACTACAAAACACAATAAAATTTTACTACATACATTTTGGGTTAGATATTATAAAAAATCAAAAGACCATAAGTATTGACAAGGATGTGTAGAAAAAGGAATCCTTATACACTATTGATAGGAGTATAAATTATACAGGATATGGAGACTATTACTGAGGTTCTTCAAATATCATAAATAGAACTACCACATGATACAGCACTCCTAAGTTCTGGTTATATTTTCAAAGGAAATGAAATCACTATCTCTTTTTTTTTTTTTAAGATTTCATTTATTTATTTGACAGAGATCACAAGTAGGCAGAGAAGCAGGCAGAGAGAGAGAGAGGAGGAAGCAGTCTCCCTGTAGAACAGAGAGCCAGATGTGGGGCTCAATCCCAGGACCCTGTGATCATGACCTGAGCTGAAGGCAGAGGTTTTAACCCACTGAGCCACCCAGGCGCCCCTTGAAATCAATATCTTGAAGAGATATCTGTACTTCCATGTTCACTGTCTTGTTCATAATAGTCAAGATATGGAAATAAGACTGTCCATCAATAGATGAATGGCTAAAGAAAATGTAGTATATATGCACAATGGAATGTTATTTAGCCTTTATAAAAGGAAATTCTGCCATTTGTGACAACATGGATGAACCTGGAAAGTATAAGCTAAGGGAAATGAGCCAGAACTAAAGAGACAAATATTTCATGATGTCATTTTGATGTGAAATCTAAAAATGTCAAACTCATAATGAGAGAGCAGTGGTTGCTAGGGACATGGAGGTGGAAGAAATGAAATATTAGTGTAAAGGTACAAGCTTATAGTTATAAAATGAATAATGTACAGCATGGTGACTATAATTAATAACGTATACTTGAAATTTGCTAGGAAAGTAGGTCTCAAGTGTTTTCACCACACACATACATACACAGAGGTAAGTAGATGAGGTGATGGGCCTGCTCATTAGCTTAATTGTAACAGTTTCACAATGTATACATATATCAAAATGTTGCATACCTCAAATATATATGATTTCTATTTGTAAACAATATTTCAATAAATCTGGAAAAATTAAAAAATCTTATTTCTATATAATAATAATGAAAAATGGAAATAAAAATATATTTTCAATAAAACCAAAAAATGAAAATATTTAGCTATAAGTCCACTGACCTATTTTTAGGATTTTCATCTGTATATTGAAAATTACAAAACACTGCTAAGTCAATGAAGACCTAAATAAATGGAACAATATAACATGTCCTTGGATTAAAAGACAATATAATTAAGAAGTCAGTCTCCCCTATTTTAGTTATAAGTTCAATGTGAGTCCAGTAAAAAATCCCAGAAATGCTTTTGTAGGTATTGATAAGATTATTCTTTTTTTTTTTTTTTTTAAGATTTTATTTATTCATTTGACAGAGAGAGAAAGGGAAATAACACAAGCAGAGAGAGTGGCAGGCAGAGAGAGAAGCTGAGCAGAAAGCAGGACTTGGGGCTCAATCCCAGCACCCTGAGATCATGACTGAGCCAAAGGCTGTTTAACCGACTGAGCCACCTAGGTGTTCCTGATAAGATGATTCTAAAATGTGCATGAAAAGTCATCAGAACTAGATTAGACCAAAACAAACAAACAAATTGGAAAAATAAAGCTGAAAGATTAGCATTATCCAATTATCGAGATTTACTATGATGCTACAGTAACTAAGATGATTTAGTATTTTTGATAGTACCCATTCATATAAGGACTACTTATAAACAGGCAATTTCAAATATATCCAGAATTTGAAGAGGGCAATTGAATAGTTATTTGGGAGTAACATAGAACCTAGCTAACACCAGTGAATAATAAGTCTTTCCATAGCAAATGCTTTGTAATGTAAGAATCAGTCTAACTACAGAACAACTCTGTACTCTGTGAATGGAAATACTTCCTTTAAACAATATAAAACATTACCTGAACAGGAGTCCTGAGATTTCCTAAATCACCTGTAAGCCATTGGAAATTCTCTAAAATGACTGATATATTTGATCACCACAGACATTTGAGAGGAAGCATGGGATATTTCCTGCAGGCTTTCAAGTCACGCCAACATAATTCTTCCATCCTAGACTTCTGCCTAGCTTTATAAGACCCTATTTAATAGGAAAAAAAAGCTATCTTGGGCTTTCAGCTAATACCCTTAGCAATATTTATAATTGCAGGGGGGTTTTGTTGTTGTTTTTCTTTATAAGTTTTACTTATCCAAGGTTATTTTCTGAAAGTGGAAGGTGAGAGGAGGAGCGTATTTTAGTTTCCTTTGCTATAAAGAAGCTTGATAGTCCCATTTCCTTCCTTCCTTCCTTCCTTCCTTCCTTCCTTCCTTCCTTCCTTCCTTCTTCTTCTTCTTTTTTTCTCCCCACTATGCTAAATCATATTTTATCTTGCAGTATCTGGAATATTTTCCCTCTATTTTCAATATAAGCCAACATTCCACACAAATATAACTTCCTTCGCTAAAACATTTTGGCTTCCTCAATGGGCAATTCTATCTTTAAATGGCATACATTCTTTTCTTCTTTGTGTTATATTTATGTACAAATCATGATTCCCTCTTGAATTATGAATCTCTTATTCATAACTGTCCATGTTCTTCCTCACATAGCACCATTTGTGGTGATTTGAATATTGGAATAGTTTAGAAGATTCTTATTGAAAATAATGAGATGTACTAGATGTATGTTTTTCTTAATACATATTCTTCAATAAAGAGGGTGTCATTTTTTTATTCTGATAATAATTGCTAGAATCTTCCACTCCCTATTCATACCCTTTGCTGTGTAACCTTGCAGCTCTTCCCATTTGGAAGCTGTTACTATATTTTCATACTCTTTGAACTGATCTTGTGGTTTGCTTTAAAAAACAAAATGCAGTGGAAATGACAATGTTTCAGTGTCTAGGCCATAAGTGGGCTTGTCATTCCCAGTGTCCTTCTCTCAAAATGCTTCTGTGGTCTTGTGAACAAACCCTAGGTAGCCTGATGGAGGAAAAGATACCACATACATCAAAGAAAAGCCAAACCTTCTGAGGCAATCCTAGACTAGTCCACCTTCACCAACTCCCTGGCTGGCTGTAGTTGCATGAAGGAGCCAGCCCACATCAGCTAAGCCCTGGTTAAATAACCAGGTCTTCCCAACTGGCTAATTGACATGGAAGGTACACCACTGAGGTTTTGTGGTGGTTGGTTGTTACATAGTATTATTTTGGCAGCAGATAATAAATGCAGATGCAGAAGCTGTTACAAATTTTAAATTAAATACTATATTTCATATTATGCACACTAATTAGTGGCTTTAATTAACAGCTGACTTCCTTCCCAAGCTCTCTTCTTGTAATTTTCCACTCATGAGTCACTACTGATACACTAGAACTATAATTATGTCTTAGTCAAAACGTAAAGCAAGCATTTAAAAAAAATAAATTTTGGCACCAAAGTTTGCATACATTACATTCAATTCTCAGAATACCCTTGCCCACCCCACCCCCACTCTGTTTTACTCTATTTTCTCCAGGGTCTTTAGTTAAATTGTACATCCCATGTGCTTCTAGCACATCATGAACTAAAAGATGATGATGACACAAATGTAAACTTTTTTACACAAAGGTCATACCAAAAGTCATCATAATTGATTAGGTGGCATCTGCTCGCTCAGTGGTACAAGATTGCTTTCATTCATACCCTGCAGGTTTATGTCACCAGCTTTCCCAGCAAGGCACTTCATGGGCTGACCTCCTGTCTGAAAATTCATTTGGAATTCTTCACCTGACTACAGACTGTTAAATGCAGTCAGGTAACACTAACCTAGTTTTTAAAAAGAAAAAAAAAATCTGACAAAGATGAGGACACAGGGAAATAGTTCCGAAGAAACAGTCAGAAAGTATTGCTCATTTGTGCCACTTAAAAGAAACTACATTCAGTTGGAGAGCAAAGCTATTAGGTGTAGGTGTACAATATTGAAAGTGATTTAATAAGTTTAATGACAGCTTGCCTTCTGTCCTTTCCCTGTGTGACTGTCAAGATTCAGATAGTGCTATCTCACCTTGTTTTGTCAAGTATCCAGATGATTTAGTGAGATTAGGTCATTAATGACCCCAGCCCTAGAATAATGAAAGAATATTACTCACTATCCCATCAGTACAGAACTGTTACGTGTATAAAATATGTGAACAGCCCAGAATATCAGAGGTTATGAAGACCTAGCCATTGATATAATTTTTAAAATAGCTGGGATTGGACTAATATTTTACAATCTTCAGGTTTTTTTTTTTTTTTTCCCAGTGCTATTCTCTGGTTCACAGAAAAATCAGATGAGATAAATGGTCAGAGAGATATGTGAGGGACATAGGAGATGTGGTTAAATTTGTGTGTGTGTGTGTGTGTGTGTGTTTTCTTTAATAAATAAATAAATTGGTGTTTGAATGGCTTCACTTGGCATTCCTGAGTTCCCTGAGCGTTAGGATCTGGTCAGTATGAACTGCTTGGCCCACCTAGAGACAGGAGTAAAATAGAACTAGTTCATCAAAACCTGATCTATTTTCTAGGCATTTAAGTTTTAGTAAGAGTCTAGCCTGCACCAGATAATATATTGGGTACTTTCATAGACTATCTTAACAATGACTCTGTGAATTTAGTGTCATGATCAGCCAATGAGATGAGTAAACAGATGGAAGGTAAACCTTTTAAAAACAAATATCAAGTAATTGATAAACAGTTTAACAAATTTACCTTGCCTATTTAACTCACTGAGATGTTGAGAACACAAAATATTAAGTAATTTGACCAGAGTTAAATCAGTTTTCCCTTGTTTCAAAAGTTTTACCCTTGAAGGAAGTAAGCTCATTGACTGTAGCTCTATGGCTGAAAATATCCATTAGAGGACACTGAATGCCATCAGACATACCTAATTGCCACCCCTCCTTGTTCTGATATAATATCTGACAATTAACGTCCTCTATTTTATCCTTATTTCCCTACCTGAATTCATGTATAAAGGGTTGTTTTTCTAAATTTTCCATATATTGCTGTCTCAACATACTTCTTGTCAGCAGCCTGCTCTCCACACTCTGCTAATACTTTCTCTTACTTTCATGCTACCTAGCCATATTAGTATATGGTGTAACTTTTTGTGTTGTATCTGGATCCATATTTTTATTCAATTCAGTTATGATTGAATTCCTATTCAATGAGTTTTTGTCATATAACACATATAACAAAAACTCTACAAATAGTATTTTACTACTGCTAAACACATTATGTACATTATTTAATTTTGTTCCAGAAGAATGAAATTATTTCTAAATTACAAATAAGAAAACACAATATCAGAAAGATTGAGTTACTCAAGATCACAGGCTGATGGGCAAGAGTTAATATTAAAAATAAAATTTAGGGGTCCCTGGGTGGCTCAGTGAGTTGGGCCTCTGCCTTTGGCTCAGGTCATTATCTCAGTTTCCTGGAATCGAACCCCTCATCCGGCTCTCTGCTCAGCAGGGAGCCTGCTTCCTTCCCCTCTCTCTACCTGCCTCTCTGCCTACTTGTGATCTCTGTTAAATAAGTAAATAAAATCTTTAAAAAATTCAAATTTATTTAATTTTAAAACTCTCTTTCTGGCTATCTCATTGTGCTCCCTCAAATGCAGGGAGAGTGATCTATCTATCTATCTATCTATCCTCTCTGGCAGGGAATAGCAATTCCCATTTAGTCAATATCAAAAATTAATGAAAAAAAATATAAGTATTTTTTATTCTGCTGACAAAAAAGTTTCGCTATGCTTAATATTTAATTTTCTCAATTCCTTAATATTTAAGAAAGCAGCATTCCTTAATATTTAAGAAAGAAAATAAATGAATGAATGAATAGCTATCTATGCAAACCCAGGAATGTCTCCTTTGGTAATTTGTTCCAAGAAATTGTTCCTAATTAAAAAAGAGTATACTGAAAATAAAAAGGGTTCATCCTAGCAATATTTAATTTTAAAATTTGGAAATATCCTCTATAATAAAATAGTTTCTAGGTATTAAAATTCCCTTAGAAAATGGAAGACATAACATGAAAAATGGGAGAATTTGGGTACCCTTACCACCAAGAAAACATATTTTTAAAGATTCGATAATGAGTTAAAATCTAAGGCCTTCCAAGTCTGCCATCAGCTTCCAATAGAAATGATTTGTCATCTCACAAACTGAGGGTTGCTGGAGGGGAGGAGAGGAGGAAGGATGGGGTATCTGGGGAATGGACATTGGGGAGGACGTGTGCTATGGTGAGTTCTGTGAATTGTGTAAGACTGACGATTCACAGACCTGTACCCCTGAAACAAATAATACATTATATGTTAATTAAAAAAAAGTCCATAGAATAGTTTTGTCATATGTCATATGTTTATGCACCAACTCTTAGGTTCACTAATCACCACAGACCCAACTCTAAGTCTTTCTTACTTTAGATTATGCACATTAACAATCAATTCTCTGCTTTAGACACTAAAAGCTAAGCTGTGCTTCTCACTTTGGAAATGTCATTTGGCAGCATGCAATATATTATCTCATGGGTGTCTCCCAGTGACCCTGTAAGGTATCTTCCAATATCCTCCTGAGCATACAGGAAATCTACATGTTAAGCACCTGAGTGTGAGAATGGCAGACTCTTTGGCTGTCCACAGCAGCCGTATTTGCAGCTGGTGATGTTTTTCTATAAAGAATTCATTACTTTTCTTCTGTACAGAGACACGTTTCTAAATAGTTCATGATGTGTGTCATGAATATCTTTTATTGTTGTCTCTTCATTAAACCAATGGATTCCTATTAGTTTAATGTAGTCCATATTTGCAATTTTTTGCCAGATGATTGTTGATTCTATCAGCGTATATATTATTTGGATATTTTTAATTTTCAATCATGTCTAAAATGTTATACAAGCCTTCTGCAAACTGCTGGGATGATTTAATTCCCATGTAAAACATTGTAGGCAACTTTAGTGCTGACAAACTATCCCAGCCAAAAGCTCAATAGCAAATCAGTCAAAACTAATCCAGGGTTCATTAATCACTTAATATGCAGAACGATCATTCCCATTCCTGCATTCTACAGAAGATGGTTAAAACAGCATTTCTGCTTTTCTCAGTGCCTGATCCTTGAGACTAAGGAAGAATACTGTATTTCTCCAGTTTGCAGGCAAAAGATGAAACAATAGGAATGATATTTAGGAAGAATTTTTCTAGTTTATTTTACTCATGTTAGTATTTTAATGCTACAAAGAAGTTTCTCTTAATAACATAAAGCTTTGTTTTTATTTATTTATTTGCTGGCTTAGTTATTTATTTATTTATGCACGTGTGTGCAAGATGGAGGTGGGGCTAAGGGAGAGGGAGAGGGAGAGAGAGTGGCCAAGCAGGCTCTGTACTGAGCAGGACCCTGAGATCATGACCTGAGCCAAAACCAGGAGTCAGATGCTTAACTGACTGTGTCATCTGGTGGCCCCAAAGTTTTGCTTTTAAAAACAGAGTCAGCAGTAAATGTCAAACATTTAAGTTTAACCTCAAAAGTTCTCTTTGGAGGTAGGGGAGTTTTTATGAATTTAATTCAACCAATAGCAATGCTGAGAGATTTTAAAGACCACTCCTTAATCAATTGAGTGAAATGCTGAATATGTAGTTGAAAAATTAGAGGTCTGAATGGAAAGCACAGGACCACCCTTCTTCTATTCCTGTTAGTATACTCTACCTGTTAATTTATTCGGCCCTTGTGTCCGGCATTTGGTGCCTTAAGCAGAAATCATTTCTTCAAGTGATACATTTGTTGTCATATTAATGTCAAAAATTTTTGAGGTTACTATTCAAACATATTATGGTCATCTCAATGAGAGTTTTCGGAAATATCAAGTTTTGATTTTAGTGATTGAATCAGAAATAGGTAGTGTAGGGAAACTTTTCCTCTATCTTCTCAGAGTTTTAGGAGGGGCTTGAGGGTTAAATTGACATATGACATGGGGTGCCTTGGTGGCTCAGTCAGTTAAGCATCTGACTCTTGGTTTCGGCTCAGCTCATGACCTCAGGGTGGTGAAATCGAACCCCACATCGGGCTCTGTGCTCAGCATGGAGTCTTCTTATGTTTCTCTCTCTCCCTCTTCCTCTGACCCTCTTCCCACTATTTCTTTCTCTCTCTCTCCACCTCTCAAATAGATAAATAAATAGATAAATAGACATATGACATATTAACAAGAGAAAAGCATACAAATTCAATACATGCTTTACATGACATGTGGCCTTCATAAAGAAATAACGATCAGAAAAGTAGCAACACTTAAATGTTTTTGTATAATTTTGAAAAAGAGAGACAATTGTGGAAAAGTAAAGTATATTAGGAGGCTAAAAGATAAGAGTTATTTTTAACTAAGTCTGTTTGTATAGAATTCTTTTGGCCTTAACTCTATCTCTGGTATTAGAGATGTGTCTTTCCTCCTAGTATAGGGAGGACATCTTTCACATGGGAGTTTTATCTTCTGCTTTCAGGAAGTAAAGGGGAGGTCAGAATGTTCTTCTTGCACCTGCTGTTTTTAAGTGTCGCAAGCTCAAAATAATCCATATGCCAACGTGGGATATTTTGGGGTGGCATGTTCTGCTATCCTTCAGTAGTGACCCTGTTGCTTTGATTCTTTGAGGTTCTTTTTTTTTTTCTCCTTTTCTCCCTTCATATCTTTTCAAGGTTGCCTTTATTTATAAACTTCTGTGCCTTCAGTCAATTCCTTCTTGACTTTTTCACAGGCAGATTTCTTTCCTGTCCATACACTATATTCATGTAGATGAAGATAGATTTTGGTTCCTATAATGAGAAGCCAAACTTGTTTTGACTGGTGGAAAACTATCCTTAAAATGATGATTAACCATGGAACACAGGTGTCTAGGGGTTACAGGCTTTAGAATATGACAAAAAAAAAAAAAATGCTTGTGAGTTGACCACAGCATGTTATAGCAAAGTGAGATCTAGAGCTTTTTTAACTTCTTTGATCCACAGGTGTTTCTTTTTTTTTAATAAACTGGGAATAATAAATGCCCATGTTATGACACAGAAATGTTTTATTTCTTATTAACATAAATAAAATAATGCATATGAAGTTCTTTGCCACACATAGCTATTACAGTACACATAAGCTGATTTTTCAGTGTTTTCTTCTGGTTCTTCTCTGAGCATGTGACTCTAAACACTATGGCAAAAATGCCTTTGCCTGTTTTTCCTCTGAATACTGCATCCCTTTGACTAGAACAGTAAAACTGTTACAAAATGGATAGACTATTCATACATTTCTTTTGTCCTTTTAAATAAATATATTAAAAATAAGTGAATAGTTAATAATATACAGTTTTGAGAAACTGAGATCTTATAGAGTTATCTTAAATGTGCTCAGTGAATTTGGTGACATGACAATTAATAGATATTTAGGGTTGATGTATTTTACGTTGACTGAATTCTGCTGGACCCTAATCCTACTAAATTCCATGCTTGAGACCTAATATGCAGCCCAGAATATATTGTTTCAGACAAAGCAGGAGGAGGATTAAATTCAATTTAAAACTTTACAACATGACATGTTAGATGAATAAAAGAGCTCACCAGTTTTCCCTCTGTATTAATTAATCTCTTCTAGATTTCAAGAAAGGGGCATACCAAGGTTACCTTGCATTAACAATGAACAAAATATGTCCCAATGAACACTAATTCTTAGGGATAAGTACTTCCCCAAATAGAGTCCTGTTAAAAAGTAAGGGTGGGACTTCTGGTTTAAAAAAAAAAAAAGTGGAACATAGTTTGTTTAAACTCTAGGATTATTTAACATCTTTAATTTATTAAGTTGAATTGTTAATTGAGTTATGAGTTTATTATTCCCTTTTGCAAATTTCTACTTTGTATCTTCTAGTAATAGTGTCTGTGGGAAGCACTTAGCAATATCTGGGTACATTCAATCCTTGAAAATGTGTATTGAAGTCTTTCTACATGGAAAAGGCTGTTTGCAGTGCTATGATTTCGGTAATGAGCAAGAAAGGAGAGTTCTGCTAACAAAACTATGAACTAGTGAGGCATCAAGGCAATTAACATGTATTATAGCACACGAACAAATTATTGAATAGTGCTGAATGCTGGGAAGTATATTCAGTGGTAATATGGAATCTAAAGTGAGTGAACATGAAGGGAGTCAGGCAGCTTTGCTTTGATTGATTAGAGAATATAATATTTGGGGCTGAACCTAAGTGAGGAAAATAAGTCTATCATAATGTTATGGTCTATTTGCAAAGTATTCTAGGCAGAAAAATACAGCAGATACAAGGGTCTTACGCTCTAGAAGTTTATTATAAGGTTATACACAACAGCTAGAGAGCATGGGGATTTTTCTTACCAAAAATATAACCACTCTGAGGCTTTAGTAAAAAATTTATCTTTGAAACCTGTTCTTCACTGATAGCCCCGATAAAATTATACATCTTAAAAGCAATTTTTATACTCTTTGGTCTTAGTTGCCTGTACATGTAATGAACACCTGGCCAAAATGGACTTTGGAAGTGTGAAATGTACATTTTATTTCAATTGGGAGACCCAGAAATTCTAGGTAGATGTTCGTAGGCCTGTGAATTCAAAGGCTCTGTGTAGACACACACAATACTATCTGCTTTCCAGATAGTATCTGCACTTCGTCCAATTTTTTGACGCTTACTGAATACTTAAGTCCTGAAGTGGTGATACTCTTAAATAAGTATTTAAAACTTTTTAATTGTAATAACTAATTGAAACTATTTTAAGTAAAAGGATCTCAATATGCATATGTAATAGGAGTTGATGGAGACATAGAAAACTAAAACCTGAACTTCAACAGCAGTGAAAAACAGAAATTCAACAACAAATGATGTCTCAGTCTCTCACAAATCTACATAGAATTTTTTTTTTTTTTTTTGGCAAAACTGATGTTTTGTAGGACACATGTATTGTTCTGGTGATCTTGATCAAATCTCCCAACACTTAGAACTAAGGATCTGTTATTCCCAGTTGATCTTTTCCATATTCTCTTTTTTCACATGATTTAAAAAAATATATTGTAGAAAAAAAATAACACTTAACATGAAATCTACTTTTCAACACATTTTTAAGTGTAAAATATATTACCATTGGCTATTGTTTCAACCACCATTCTATTCTGTGAGTCAAATTCATAGAATCAAAGAGTGAAATGGCGCTTGCACATGAATTTTATACTCCATTACAAAAGGTAGATTTTGGGTGATACTGAAGCCGAACTACACAGAGAAGACTTCTCTTACTACTATCTTATCCTTATTTGCCTCTGGCTCATGCGACCCTTCATATGGCAAGAGTTTTGTTAGCCTGTCAAGGTCACATGGAAGAAGGCAAAGAATTTTAGGAAGGGGCTTGAGACTTCCTTTCCAGAAAAGAATGTGAAGTTTGATAGGCCCTTCATATCATGGACACATCATTATTGCACACCTCTGTGTTAGAGTTGGGGAATGTAATGTATATCCAGATAGTAAAAACCAAAACTAATTTTTATTAATCATACAACTTCTACTAAATAGTGCTTTTCCAATTTGGAGTATCTAATTAACTAACTCAGTTCTTTACTTTGTCTAGCATATATAAGCATTAATCCAAACCCTTATCTCTAAACTTTGAATAAGAACTGAATTCACTCTATCTCAGAATATTTCAAAAAATAATTAGATGCCCAGATATAAAAATATATATTCCTTTTTTCTATTTGGATAAGTTCTTACATATCCAAACAGAGAGGCATATCTCATTTTGCTGAATAGATATGTTTCTGAACAGTTGCCTATAAATCTAATTCCTATGTATTAAAATTGATTATCTTATTGGCTTTTATTATAGACTTAGATATACCCAAAGATATACTCCTCCTGGGAATTAAAAATAAACTGGCTCTAACATGTAATAGAATGACATTTAGAACTGCTGCAAAAATGTTAAGACTCAGACATTTAAAGAAACAGTATTACTTTTTAATTTTAATATTATTTAAAATAATAAGCTAAATACGACTTTAACTTAGAGCATGATTTGTGGTATTTTATATCTTTAAAGTTGTAAGGTAAAAATGAGATAAGCTGCCTTGAAAAAATGTGAAAAAAAATTCCTTCCATCTCTTGTCAGCCTTCTCTTCTTTGTTCTATAATCAAAAAAGAAAGTGGAACTGATTTGGTTCCAAAGACTCCATACAAAATAGTGAAGATTCGGAAAAAGTACATTCACAATGCAGAGATGAGCGGAAAATAGCAGCACATTTGGGATAATGTATGATTAGTGCCAAATGGTGTATAACACCTTGTGTCTTGGCAACAGTGAAGAACCCACAATGCTAAGAGCCAGTCACTTGCAAGTAGTTCCTAAATCTGGGGAAATCAAAGGGCTTCACTGGGTCTCAGTTATTTTGTCAACGAAGACAGAGTTTTTGGGTATGGGATGGCAAAAGGGTAGAGGAAGAAGAAGAGGTAATATTTATTGATAATCTATGTGAAGAGCAGTGCTAGAAACTTAGATATACTACTTCTTACTCACTACAGACCTGTTAGGGAAGTATAAGCTTTCCATTTAATGTTAAGAAGACCACAGCTATCTAGACAAGACCAAATAGCCAGGATATAAATTCAGTGCTTTTAGACAGCAAATTCTATATTCTTCCCATAATAGAGATTTTGATCCAATACTTCTTATGTATAAGGTGCATTTTTAGCATCAACAGTCATTAGTTCCATGTCTTTACATCACAAGGAAATGGAGACCTGGGAAGGTAACTAAACATGTCTATGCCACAGAGCTTGATAGTTGGAAAATATCTCTCTAATGTGCTATCCTGTGTATGCACAGGATTTTCCTTCAACTATTTCACATTGCAAAACGCATTGATTCTGTGATTGAAATTAAGTGTAGGGACAACATTTAATAAAATTCGTAGGAAAAAAGACAAAATAGTAGATGCTTGTAGATGTTTGATAATGAATTTACTAGAATATTCTGTAAATCTGAATGTCTAATTATTAATGTTTATACTATCAAACATATACTGCTATTATGAATTTGGTTCATGTGAAGTGATAACTGTTTGGTTTTATGTTCTCAATAAATTGTTGCTTTCTTGGTTGTAAATTGCTCTTTCAAAAAGCATTGTACATTTTTTTTTCTTTAAGAATCTTTTATTAATTTTATTTCTATTTTTCAAATATCATGAGGTTAATCTGTTTAATATGTCTTACTCCTAGCAGAAGTGGTTAGGCCGCATACGAAAGGCAGCTTCAAGACACAAGATTTAAATTCTTCAATGCAATAGGTTAAAAATAACCTACCCATCCTACCAAAAGAAAACAGAAAAAGGTTACAAATATTGTTTCTCTATTGGGAAAGAGAGATTAGGTACAGTGAGTGAAAGATTGGCTTGGGGGCAACTGGGTGGCTCAGTGGGTTAAAGCCTCTGCCTTTGGCTCAGGTCATGATTCCAGGGTCCTGGGATCGAGCCCCACATCGGGCTCTCTGCTCAGTGGGGAGCCTGCTTCCTCCTCTCTCTGCCTACTTGTGATCTCTGTCTGTCAAATAAATAAATAAAATCTTAAAAAAAAAAAAGATTGGCTTGGCTTCTGATTGATTGATTGATTTTTATGATTGATAGACTATCTTAGTATACATATCTTATTTCTATCATGGAAAAATGGAGTCATTAAGGAAATAGCTCACATAGCAAAAGGTCCATAGGAAGGCCAAAACAATGGAAAACAAAACAACCAAACCAACCAAAACCCCTCAATATTCCTACCAAGTAACCTGGTCCTTCGTTTGCTGAAACTTGGTACTTCATAAGTTTTTTCTTAATTTACCTTCTATTTCTGTCTTCCTTTTGGGGGGAGAAACATACACTGGAGTCATTATACATTTTATAAATCTTCAGAACTAGGTTACTTGATTGTCATTTTAGACTTACCCTCTTATTCTCACAATATGCTTAATAGAAAATGGGAAATATAAGACTTAAATTTTATATTATTTCCAGAATAAATATTTTTTTCTTTCAGTAGTAATAGTGTAGAATTTTACAATTTCAAAATAGCACAAGTAGTGATAAATGATAAAGCCAAGAATAAACTGTTGTCACTTGGGTTAAAATGTCACAGAGCACATATCCTCCTGTATTTTGAGACAGCATGAGGTGGTAGGAAATTAAAAGTCCATCCAAACCAAAATAGCTAATATTCTGAGTAATTAGGAAAGTAATAAAAATGCATCTCTGAACTGGCATGAAATTCAGAATCAAAGAAAAGGTGAAACTAGACATTTTATGAGCTAGCTAGTGCCAAAGATGACTTTACCACTGCAGATGTCTACTAAATCTCGAGTCAGAGAATTCATGCACTGAATTAAGGATTGTAGGTAAAAGATGATGTCTTAGATATAACCAAAGTGGAACTTTTCATAGAAAATTCAGAAGCTCCAGCTGCAACATAAGGGGTGATGTAGAATCCTGCTGAGAAAAACGCAACATTAAGAGACTTTCCTATCTCAAAGTTGCACTCGAGAAGGAGAAAATGTTATATATTTCCACTGAGAATTCATAACTATGGATGTCCCATGACTTTACAATGAAATTCAAACTTCTATTTTCACAAAAACTTTAAAACAGTATTTTAATTTAAAACAATACCAAGGTAACTGACAGAAACTAAAATTTCTCTCAAAAAATTCATATCCAATAATGTTTTGCTACTTTCTTATGTTTCTGATTTAATTAAATATTTGCTTTTGTCCACTTTTTCTATATTCATTAATTAATTATTAATTTTTCTCTTATTTAAATTACTACCCTAGAGCTTTGTTATGTACTATGATAGCCACTAGCTACATAGGTCTGGTTACAGTTAAATTTTAAAAATTGAACAAAATTTAAAATTAGCACACAAGCCACATTTCAAGTACTCTTTGTGGCCGGACAATAGTACTGAACAGTGCAAATATATAACATTTGTGTCATCATAAATTTTATTTAATTTTTTAAAAAGATTTTATTCATTTGTGAGAGCGAGAGAGCACAAGCAGGGAGAGAGACAGCCAGAGACAGAGAAGCAGACTCTTTACTAAGCCAGGAACGGGACATGGAGCTCAATCCCAGGACTGGAGATCATGACCTGAGCAGAAGGCAGACGCTTAACCATCTGATCCACCCAGGTGCCATAGAAAATGTTATATTGTGGAGAACCACAGCAGAGATTTGGTAAGTGTCATTATCATATTCAGGTCTAAGGCAAGTTATTTCTCTTTGTCCTCCTCCAATAATGACAGAAAATTAGATATATTTAATCCCATTCATGTTTTCTATAACTTTCATGATTGTTTTCATAATAAAATATTTTTAAATTCTATATACACTTTAACCTAGAAAATAATAATAGTACTTTTTTTTATACCAGATAATAATTTCTATTTATTCTCTCTCTACTCCTCTTTCCTTCCTCTATTTCTTTGGTTATATCTAGGATCATTTTCTTTCTGCTTTTGGTTTTCTTTAAGGATAGGTGTGTTGGTGATGAATAACCTGTTTCGATTTGCCATCATTATTGAATGAGCTAGTTGCTCATAAAAATTAAAAAAAAAAACTTTACAAGGAAAACATTAAACAAAGAAAACTGGAGATGCTGCATTAATATAAGAAAAAATAAATATTAAAACAATTATTATAAATATAAAATATAACCTAGCACTTACCTTTCTATTCCTAAGTATATAAAACATTTCCTTTAAGCATTATTCATAACAGTACAAATATGTAAAAATACTAATGTTTATTTACTTTTTAAATATACTATATATAATGTGGTAAAAACTTTGAGATATTTATTGTAGTGGAATACTATACAATATTGAAAATGAGTTAGCTATAGCTAGTAGCTATAGCTATAGCTATAGCTAATCCACCAAATTTTGTGGATTAAAGCATATTTAAATGTAATTATTAGGAAAATAATAAAAATGCAGGAAAGCACACACAGTGAGAATTAACAAATATAATGTTTTAGCAGGCAAAATAGTTATATATATTATAAGAAAGTGATGTAAATCAGGAGAGTAAGTTGTTTCACAGGAACCATTCAAGGTGCTGGAAAATTTCTATTTTCTTGAGTGACATTCCTATTGAATTATTCATTTTATTACAAATCTGATTTTCTGCATACATGAGAGGTTTCTTTGTATATTCATTTTAAGATCTATTCCTAGTTAAAATATAAAACATCATTTCAAACATCTTCTGCTTTTTCCTTGTAAAGGAAATCATGAATATTATCTTTTCATCTAATCAAATGACATGAGAGTTTCCCTGAACGATATATCAGTGTAATATTTTCCAGTATGGATTACTCCCCCATATAGCATTTTCTGCTCAATAGAAACTAAGGGTGGAGTTCTGTGCATTAATTGTGTCCTGTAATGATGCGTTAGAAATCACGGCGATAGTTCTGACTTCAGTAAAATCAAATCGGTGGATGAAATTGTCTCTAGGAATTGAGGCTTCAATAAGTACTCAGGTGTGTTTTTCTAATACAGATTTTATTTCCTAATTGATAACTAGAAATCATCTCCTTTTCAAGTTTCTACAGAATTTTATTTAACCTCATAAAGCATACTTTGGAAAATTTATAGCTTTATTTTGGGAACAAACTCTCAAAATACTGCTTTGAAGTCTCCAGTCCCTGCAGTATGATTTAGTCTTATGTTGTTATGTATGATTATGTATGGTTTATTTAAAAATTAGATTAATAGCCCAATAGGAGAACTATGGGACATATGTATTATATGAACTTAAAATTATTTTAATTAGCAGTGGGAAAAAATTAAGATTTAAAAGACAAGTGTTATATGCCAGATTTTCTGACTAAAATTTAAGCATCCTGAAATCCAGAGCAGCCCTGTACCTGTGTCTGATTCATTGTTGTATTTATGCCATATACTAACCATTTGTAGGTTCTATATGTGTGTGTGTGTGTGTGTGTGTAAAATGTCATTAACTGAATGGATAATACATTCAACAACTTAAAATTTAAACATTAGAAAAAAAAAACACACATAGATAAGTCTTATTATTCTCCATCTCCATATGCCCAATTTTTATCCATCCCCAATGGATCTTTTTTTTTTCTTCCTTTTCTTAAATTGACAATATTTCCATATTTACAGAATAGATCTATCCGATTTTTTTTTTTCACATTTGTATTGTATTTCACTGTGTGGATAACTCTTTATTTAACTAGTCCCTTACAGATGGGCATTTGGGCTGTTTCTAATTTTTTTTATTATAATCACTACTTCAGTGAGGAGGACTTTGCACATAACATTTTGTATGTATGCAAGAAGACCAATGAGATAGGATCCAAGAAATGGAATTGTTGGACCAAAATGAATTTTTTTTAATCTTGAATGATATTAGATAATAAATAAATTACCTTCCTAGCATTTATAACATTTTTGCACTCTCTGAAGCAATGTAGAAGAGAACCCATTTTCTAATAGCCTTAGTCATGGAATATGAGGTTAATTTTAAATTTTGACTCATCTGAGTTCATAAAAAAAAAATCTCAAAGCACTAGGAATTTGTGTGCCTCTTATAAATGATTCTAAATACTTTCATAAGTTTAATTATTATAACTCTTATATTTAGGAATATTTTTTTTTTTAAGATTTTATTTATTTGACAGACAGAGATCACAAGTAGGCAGAAAGGCAGGCAGAGAGAGGAGGAAGCAGGCTCCCCGCCGAGCAGAGAGCCCGGTGCGGGGCTCGATCCCAGGACCCTGGGATCATGAGCCGAAGGCAGAGGCTTTAACCCACTGAGCCACCCAGGTGCCCCTAGGAACCTTTTTTTATTTAATTTTATTTTTCCAGTATTCCAAGATTCATTGTTTATGCACCACACACAGTGCTTCATGTAACACGTGCCATTATACCCACCACCAGGCTCACCTAAACCCTCACCCCCTTCCCCTCCAAAACCCTCAGTTTGTTTCTCAGAGTCCACAGTCTCTTATGCTTCAACTCCCCCTCTGATTTCCCCCAATTCACTTTTCATTCCCTTCTCCTAATGTTCTCCATGTTATCCCTTATGCTCCACAAGTAAATGAAACCATATGATAATTGACTCTCTCTAGTTGACTTATTTCACTCAGTATAATCTCTTCCAGTCCCATCCATGTTGATACAAAAGTTGGGTATTCTTCCTTTCTGATGGAGGCATAATATTCCATTGTATATATGGACCATATCTTCTTTATCCATTCATCTGTTGAGGGCATCTTTGCTCTTTCCACAGTTTAGCGATTGTGGTCATTGCTGCTATGAACATTGGGGTACACATAGCCCTTCTTTTCACTACATCTCTATCTTTGGGGTAAATACCCAGTAGTGCAATTGCAGGGTCATAGGATAGCTCTATTTTTAATTTCTTGAGTAATCTCCACACTGTTTTCCAAAGTGGCTGCACCAACTTGCATTCCCACCAATAGTGTAAGAAGGTTCCCCTTTCTCCACATCCATTCCAACACACGTTGTTTACTGTCTTCTTGATTTTGGCCATTCTAACTGGTGTAAAGTAGTATCTCAATATGGTTTTGATTTGAATCTCCCTGATGGCTAAGGATGGACATTTTTTCATGTGTCTGTTAGCCCTTTGTATGTCTTCTTTGGAGAAGTGTCTGTTCATGTCTTCTGCCCATTTTTTGATGTGATTACCTGTTCTTTGAGTGTTGAGTTTGAAGAGTTCTTTATAGACCTTGGATATCAGCCTTTTGTCTGTAGTGTCATTTGCAAATCTCTTCTCCCATTCTGTGGGTTGCCTCTTTGTTTTGTTGACTGTTTCCTTTGCTGTGCAGAAGCTTTTGATCTTGATGGAGTCCCAAAAGTTCATTTTTGGTTTTGTTTCCTTTGCCTTTGGAGACATGTCTTGAAAGAAGTTGCTGTGGCCAATGTCAGAGGTTACAGCCTATGTTCTCCTCTAGGATTTTGATAGATTCCTGCCTCACTTTGAGATCTTTTATCCATTTCAAGTTTATCTTTCTGTCTGGTATAAGAGAATGGTCAAGTTTCATTCTTCTATACATATTCATTCTTCTTCCCAGCACCATTTATTGAAGAGACTTTGTTTTTTTCCACTAGATTTTTTTCCTGCTTTATTGAAGATTATTTGGCCATAGAGTTGCCAGTCCATATCTGGGCCCTCTACTCTGTTCCACTGGTCTATGTGTCTGTTTTTGTGCCAGTACCATGCTGTCTTGGTGATCACAGCTTTGTAGTAAAGCTTGAAATCAGGCAACATGATGCCCCCAGTTTTGTTTTTCTTTTTCAACATTTCCTTAGAAATTTGGGGTCTTTTCTGGTTCTGTACAAATTTTAGGATTGTTTGTTCCAACTCTTTGAAATATGCCTGTGGAATTTTGATTGGGATGGCATTGAAAGTATAGATTGCTCTGGGCAGTATAGACATTTTAACAATGTTTATTCTACCAGTCCATGAGCATGGAATGCTCTTCTATCTTTTTGTGTCTTCTTCAGTTTCTTTCATGAGAGTTCTGTAGTTCCTTGAGTAAAGATCCTTTCCCTCTTTGGTTAAGTTTATTCCAAAGTATCTTATGGTTCTTGGTGCTATAATAAGTGGAACTGATTCTCCAATTTCCCTTTCTGTATTTTCATTGTTAGTGTATAAGAAGCAACTGATTTCTGCATTGATTTTGTATCCTGCCACATTACTGAATTGCTGTATGAGTTCTAGTAGTGTGGGGGTGGAGTCTTTGGGTTTTCCATATAAAGTGTGATGTATATGTGAAGAGAGAGAGTTTGACTTCTTCTTTGCCAATTTGAATACTTTTCATTTCTTTTTGTTGTCTGATTGCTGTCACTAGGACTTCTAGTACTATGCTGAAAAACAGTGGTGAGAGTGGGTATTGTCATGTTCCTGATCTCAAAGGGAAGGCGGTCAGCTTTTTCCCATTGAGAATGATATTTGCTATGGGTTTTTCATAGATAAATTTTATGAAGTTGAGGAATGTTTCCTCTATCCTAATACTTTGAAGAGTTTTAATCAGGAATGGATGCTGTATTTTGTCAAATGCTTTTTCTGCATCAATTGAGAGAACCATGTGGTTCTTCTCTCTTCTCTTATTGATTTCTTCTATCACATTGGTTGATTTATGAATGTTGAACCACTCTTACAACCCAGGGATAAATCCCACCTGGTATGGTGGATAATCTTTTCAATGTACTGTTGGATTCCATTAGCTAGGATCTTATTGAGAATCTTGGCATCCATATTCATCAAGGATATTGGTCTGAAATTCTCCCTTCTATTTTTTTTTTGCCTGGCTTAGGATTCAGGGCAATTCTGGCTTCATGAAAAGAGTCTGGAAGTTTTCCTTCTGTTTCTATTTTTTGAAACAGTTTCAGGAGAATAAATATTATTTCTTCTTTGAATGTTTGGTAGAATTCCCCAGGGAATCTGTCAGGTCCTGGGCTCTTGTTTTTTTGTGAGGTTTTTGATCATTGCTTCAATCTTGTTACTAGACATTGGTATATTCAGGTTGTCAATTTCTTCCTGTTTCTGTCTTGGAAGTTTATAGGTTTCCAGGAATAGATCCATTTTTTCTAGGTTGCTTAACTTATTGGCATATAGCTGTTGATAATAATTTCTGATGATTGTTCCTATTTCCTTGGTGTTAATCATGATATCTCCCCTTTCATTCATAATTTTATTAATTTGGGTCCTCTCTTCTTTTGGATTAGTTTGACCAGTGGTTTATTGATCTTATTAATTCTTTCAAAAAAAGAGCTTCTAGTTTCATTGATGTGTTCTACTATCTCTAGTTTCTAACTCATTTATCTCTGCTCTAATCTTGATTATTTCCCTTCTTGTGTGTGGGGTTGGTTTAACTTGTTGCTGAGTTTCCAGTTCTTTAAGGTATAAAGAGAGCTTGTGTATTCTGGAATTTTCAGTTTTTTTGAGTGAGGCTTGGATGGCTATGTACCTCCTCTTTAGGACTGCTTCTGCTGTATCCCATAGGTTTTGGACTGATGTGTTTTTATTTTCATTGGTTTCCATGAATTGTTCAAGTTCTTCTTTGATTTCTTGGTTGATCCAAACATTCTTGAGCAGGATGGTCTTTAGCTTTCAAGTGTTTGAATTCCTTCCAAACTTTTTCTTGTGGTTGAGTTTCAGTTTCAAAGCATTGTGGTCGGAGAATATACAGAGAATGATCTCAATCTTTTGGTATCAATTGAGGCCTGATTTGTGACCCAGTATATGGTCTATTCTGGAGAAAGTTCCATGTGCGCTCAAGGAGAATGAGTATACTGTTGTTTTATGGTGGAATATTCTGTATATATTTATGAGGTCTATCTGGTCCAATGTGTCATTGAAAGATCTTCTTTATTTATTTACTGATTTTCTGCTTGGATGATCTGTCATTACTGAGAGTGATGTGTTAAGATCCCCTACAATTAATGTATTCATATCAATATTCATCTTTATTTTGGTTAACAATAGGCTTATGTAGTTGGCTGCTCCCATATTGGGGGCATAAATATTTACAATTGTTAGATCTTCTTGTTGGATAGACCCTTTAAGAATGATGTAGTGTCCTTCTATATCTCTGACTACAGTCTTTAGCTTAAAATCTAATTCATCTGATATGAGAATCTCTACTCAGTTTTCTTTTGAGGCCCGTTGGCATGAAAGATGCTTCTCCATCCCTTCACTTTCAGTCTGGATGTATCTAGGTTCTAAATATGTTTCTGGTAGATAGCATATGGATGGGTATAGTTGTTTTATCCAGTCTGCAACACTGTGCCATTTTATGGGAGCATTTAAGCCATTCATGTTGACAGTGATTATTGAAAGATAAGTTTTTATTGACATCATGTTGTCTGTGAAGGCCTTGTTTCTATAGATTGTCTCTGTAAATTTCTGTTCTATATCACTCTTGGGTTCTCTCTTCTTTTATATATGGAGGAATGTTTGTATTTTTAATATAGCAATTACCTTTATACATATACTTCTGTATAATACATTCAACCTTCATTTTCAGATAAATTCTAATAGCTTACTGATATGAGCAAGAAACAAACCAACAAATTAGCTTGTGTCTTTTTCACCTAAATTTTGTCAATATGTTTAACTTTCTTAAATTTTACTGTTATTTTTACATGTGATTAAACAGCTTCTCCGTATTTTTCTTAAAGCTTTTATCTAATTTCTAATGTTGTGTTAACAATGTTTGTCACATTGATTGTGACATTTTTGACATTGAGTGTAAGGGACTTTTGTTTGCATTTTTACTTTTCAGTAAAGTTTCACTGCTACTTTTCTCATAGGATTTTTGTGTATATGTGTTTATTCTTAAAAAAAAGATAACTTATACTGTATTTTGTTGAATTTTCTTTAATAGACTACTAGCAAGTGGGATCCTTGGGAAAAGGGGGAGAGGCTAGGATAGTTCTCAATGTTTCTTTACAATTTTTATTCAACTTCTATTAATACCATGGAAGACTTTCTACAAAAGAAAAACCACAAAACATGTCTTAGTAGCTATGCTTCTTTTGCTTCTTGGAATTTGGTGTAAAAGTGCTTTTCCCACCAACATAGATATTCCCTGTTTTTCTTTTGTTTTGTTTTGTTTTGTTTTGTTTTAAGATATTCCCTGATTTATATGCATACTAATCCTACCAATGGGCTCAGCCTCTTCTATCATGGATGACTGTCACTTTACAAAAAAAACCCTATATCTGAGCTCTCTCACCTAGGCTTTACCCATCTCTAACTGCTTACATCTATTTTATCTCATCCCTGTTTATAATAGCTTCCATATAAAGTAATGATATTTGGAAAATGACAGAAAGTTCTACCCAGTAACCAAAATCTATATTTTCCTCTTCTTCCTGAGTACTAGGCAACACGAATTCTCCATGTTCCTTTCCATTTGTATGTACTCAACTGACTTAATTTTAGCCAGAGGAATGTGAATGGAAGTGATGGACCATTTTCCCAGGCTTAACACAAAGACATTCCAAACCATTCTTTCTATACCCTTCCCTCCACCAGCTGGATCCAGTGTTGATGTGAGGCCTCCCTTAGAAGCCACCTGTAGAAGATGACAGAGACCTAGCCAGCTGGTTTTGAATGAATACACTGAGGAGAGCTGCCATGAGCAGGCTTCGTGGCTGTTGTGATCGAGAAACTAACTTTTGTTGTAACTGTGATATTGGAAAGAGGGGTGGGGCGCCTACTAGTTATAGTGGGGAGCCTACTAATTATAGCTATGGGCTTACTTTCATATGTGAGATATTTCATTTTATAGATTTTATTCTAAGTTATAGGGAGGAAAACACAACAAAAGAAAACAAAACCAAGGGAATGTCTGAGATAAAACTAGATTTGGTGAGAAAGCAGCAATGGGGATAGAAAGAGATTGAGGAAGTCAATGTAAAAGCTATAGGACTTATTGACTAGATATAGTTAGAAAAAAGAGTGTGAGACAGTCTAAGATAACATCCAAAAAGAAACCAGCATCATGACCTGTGTTACATATGACACTGATTTTCTTCTTAAAACTTAAAGAGAAAAATCTCCTTAAGCATAGTTTGTCATATTCAATATAAGTATTTTGAGAATGTACTTGACATGCTTGTGGCAAAGTGAAATATTTCTCCTATTTTTTTTTCTGAAATACAAATTATATTAGGCAATTTTTTTCATATCACAATCCTACTTATAAGATGGACATTTTGCAGATGAGGAAATGTGAACATCAGGGGAAAGGATCATTTGATTCAGGAATTTAATTCATAAAGGAAATACAGGTACTTCTCTGGGGTTTTCAATCAAACCAAAGTCCATTGTTCTGGCTTTTGTAATTATGTATATAAATGTAAAAGCCTTGGTAGGTGCCTTGTTTTCTTTAGAATAAAACACTTCCTAAAATTTTAACCCATTTACCTCTGTGGTAATGGGTGTGAAAGATGGAACTAGAACAGAATTCAGAAGTAGATAGAAGCAGTTATCTTCCAACATATTTATTCTGGGAGAAAGACTTGTATTTAAAGCATATGGCCAAATAATAGACACAGACTTTTAATTTTTATTGATAGGAATATATTTTAAAGGCCTGAGAAGCAGATAATATAAGATTATCTCCATTAGTTTTGCAATAACCATTCTCTTGATGGTTTTGGGAGACATTACTTTTGGAGGCATTTTCAAGAGTAAATCACCCTTAATCCATCCTCGACTCTTTGGCTTTATCCCCAATGGGGCATTCTTGTTTTCATGTGTCTTTTTTTTCTTTAAAGATTTATTTTTGTATTTTAGAAAGTGAGAACAGGGGCAAGGGCTGAGGAAAGGGAAAGGGAGAGAGAGGAATCTCATGCAGACTCCAAACTGAGTAAGGAGCCCATGCAGGGCTTGATCACATGATCCTGAGATCACAACCTGAGTAGAAATCAAGAGTCTCATGCTTAATGGACTGAACCACCCAGGTGCCCATCATGTCCTTTTTTGGAAGCCAAGTCTGTCAGTCAGTCTAATAACACATATTAAGCTTTTTAAAAAACAGACTTGTTGGGGCGCCTGGGTGGCTCAGTGGATTAAGCCGCTGCCTTCCGCTCAGGTCATGATCTCAGGGTCCTGGGATCGAGCCCTGCATTGGGCTCTCTGCTCAGCGGGGAGCCTGCTTCCCTCTCTCTCTCTCTCTCTGCCTGCCTCTCTGTTTACTTGTGATCTCTCTCTGTCAAATAAATAAATAAAATCTTAAAAAAACAAACAAACAAACAAAACAGACTTATTGAAGTATACATCTTATACCATACATTCAATTTATCCACCTAAAGTATACAATTCAGTGGCTTTCAGTATATATCCATAGTTTTACAATCATCACCATCATCTAGTTTTGGAACATTTACATCACCCACAAAGGAGTGATATAAGGACCCCCTAAGCAATCACTCCTCATTTCTTCCTATCTTGTGACCTGCCCTAGATAATTAATAATCTATTTTCTGTCTCCAAAGATTTGCCTAGTCTGGACATTTATGACTGATTTCTTTCACTTAGCATAGTATTTTAAGGTTCACCCATGTCACAGTAGGTAATTCATTCCTTTTGACTGTCAAACAAATTTCCATTGCATGGACTCCACTTATGGACATTTTGTTTACCTCATCATCACTTGATAGACATTTGAATTGTTCCATTTTTTTGGCCTTCATTTATAATATTGTGTGAACTTTGATACACAAGTATATATGTAGACCAATGTTTTCATTTATTTTGGCTATATTCCTAGGAATGAAATTTTTAAATCATATGGTAATTTAATATTTAACATTTTGAGGAACTGCCAATTTTTTTCTGAAGTGGTACACACATCATTTTATAATCTTAGCAACAATGTGTGAGGGTACCAGTTTCTCCACAACTTCATGCATATAGAGCTCTTATATATTTGGTTCTGTGATGTAAGGATCTAGCAGTGAATAACACTAACATTCATCAGAATTACCACTCATCATCTGTGGTGCCTTAGAATCTTCAAGATTCTTTAGTTTTAATAAACCACTATGGAAAAACAAAAACAAACAATGAAGTAAGTTCAAGTAATTTGTAATTTTCCAAAGCAAAGAAATGGTAGATAGGGCTCATGTTTTCTGACTGTTAACTTAGCGCTCTTCATTTACTTTACGATACAAAGAGTTTGCCTATGGCTTTTTTTCTTTTATATTTATTATTTTATTCTTATACTTTAATATTTTAGATTTGAATATTTCAACTTTTGTTATCTATTTACTACTGGACTCTGAAGGTAATTATTTTAGGGCAACAGGTGACATAAGTAGGCACAGGGAAGATTTTTTCACCTCTCAAAGTATATTAACTGGGCTCTCTTATATGCAACTCAATGAAAGGTTATCTTCATTGTGTTAGTCTAATGGCAATTTTATTTACAATCTCATTTAAATATTGCATCAGTGAAATACCTATTTTGACAACTTATTTCCCCCCTTCTCTCTTTTTAGCTAACAACTCTTATCATGAAAAGTGCTTGTAGAATGGGGTATTAAAGCAAAGATTAGGAAAATACTTGATTCCATATTGTACTTTAGAGGGTAATTATCATGCTCTTTTGGAGGGAAATGCTCCAATTTTTATGTGGAGGAATCACTTTATAAAGTAGACCAAGCATTGTTGTATCTTACTAGTTTATTTCTTCCCCAGATGGTAGTTTGTTTTGGTAGACCAATGGTTCTTAAACTTTAGAATCACCTGGGGAGATTTAACAAATATCTTTGTTGAGTACTATCCCCAAAGATATTCTCTGAATTGGACTTGGGTGGGTCTTCAGAAAGAAATTTAGAAACTAGAAATTTAGAAACTTCAGAAAGAAATTTAGAAATTTAGATTCTAGCTTTAATACAGGTATGAAAATCATTGGTATAAACTTTTTGATATGGATATCAGATAGCATATTTCTAGTAAATATATATTATGATGCTATGCCAATGATTAGTGTAAATGGCTTTGGAATAATTTTTATTACAAAACTCATCCCAATAGTAAGAAATTAAATGATTTATGTAGTTTCATAATTGTTGTATTTTTAAAAGGTACTTTATATTATAAAACCCAGGAGTGTGGGTATTGCGTGTCACCTCTTACTTTGTGTAATTAGATTGCTTAATACAATTGACCCTTGAACAACATGGGTTTGAATAGTGTGGGTCCTCTTATATATGGATTTATTTTTGATAAATACAGTCCAGTACTGTGAATGTATTTTCTCTTCCATGTGATTTTCTTAATAACATTTTCTGTTCTCCAGCTTATATTATTGTAATAATACAGTACGTAATACATATAACATACACAATATGTATTAATCAACTGTTTCTATTATTACTAAAGCTTATGGTCAGCAGTACTAGTAGTAGTTGAGTTTTGGGGACATCAAAATTATATGCAGATTTTTGACTGCGTGGAGGTTGGCTCTCTTAACCCCTGCATTATTCTGGGGTCAAGTATATTATTTAGGTCATTTGAACTGTTTGAAATTTACCTGACATAAGATGGTCTTTTAATTTGATCTATTCCAAGTCTTTTGAAAGTGAGTTAATAAAATCTGTCAAGTTTTTTTTCACTTAAGTAACTCAGTACTTTTGAAGTTCTAACAGTGGATTAGGACATTTCTTAATAAAAAATAGTTTGTTATTTGAAGGAAAATAAACTTAAATAAACTGTGACTTAATGAAAGAACTAGATTGGGAACATAATTAGTACAATTTTAATGTTGCTGAAATGTACTTATTCCTACAAATGAACGTTAAAGCAAATGTGTTCAAGCCTAAGGAAACATTGGTAAAATTAACCTATATGCATTAAGCAAAATAGAAAAGGAAGGAACATAATATGTTTAGGAATGGCTGGTATAGTACCTGTCATGAATCAATGTCTGCTATTGTTAATGAGCTCTCAGTTTTTGCATCTATTGTTTCCTTTGAAATTTCTTTTCTCTAACTTGTCCAAATCAAATACCCTAATGGAATTACACCCACATATTATAACAGATTTTGGTTTTATTAATCTCTCAGACCTTATTGCAGTGTATTGTTATTTGAATCTTTGAACTTGGAAATGAGTATTTAGGTAGGTGTAGTTGAATGGTAGTATGATTGAACTGGTCCTGCTCATTCATTGCCTACAATATGGCTAAGTATAAAGGAAAAGATTTATATGTGTCCATTTGTGAAATGATATGTACTCTTCTGGCATCATGATATCACTGGTAGAATAATGTAAGAAAATACATATATAATCATATTGAAGGAAAGGATAACGTTTTATATAACACAACACTTGGTCATGCTGAGCAGGGGACCAATATATAAAGATGCCTCAAATACATTTTATAACACTTTTAAAATATCAGCTAAACTAGCTCTAACTGGATACTGCTTAGGGACAGAATTCTGTTGTAGGCTATTTGATGACACATTCCTTCTGTCTTAAGCCTGACAGAAAAGATCATTTTCAAGTACATGTTTTAGGTAATCATATCTTGGCAAAAAAAAAGGAATTTTTATGAACATCATACTTTCTTTGGTGAAGAACTTTTTACTTACAACATGTGTCATAACTCTGAAAAAAGTTTTTACACATTAGAAAGAGGTCAACAGATAATAAAATAGAATTAAACCTAGGGAACATCAAATATTAGCTTTATGAAAACAACAATAATATCATAGGAAGAAATTAAGTTATACTAGTTCTAAAGCAGAATTAATCCCATTGAACTTTATTTTTTATTATTTAATTATAAAGGCTAAATCCATTATTGGGTAATATAAATATCATTAAATTTATATAACAGAAACTCATTACTTTTGCTTTTAAATGTATCTGTGCTTAATATGACATTTCCTCTAAGCCTTTCATTTTTCTTCCCCAAATCACAATACATTTTAAAATTGTCTTTCCCATTTTAGAGTGACTCAAATCCATGATTTATTATCATAATGAATATGTTACTTTAATTTTGAGTAAATTTAATTTTGAATAAACTAAATATATTGGTATTCTAATGTAGGCACAGGGCATATATTCAAAATTTCTGCTTTCTGCTCTTCCAGAACATTGTTCTTATATAAGTTTCCCATCAGTTTATCACTGTGTTAGAGAGCTCAAAGAAATTCTATATGGCCAGTTCAAATTCAGACCCTAACAGCACATTCCCCATAAGGAGTGTTTATCCTATATCTCATCTACTTCCAATATAAATTTGAGAGATATGTTGAGGTGACTTTACAAATAGTTAAAACTCAAAGCAGACAGAGATTTTTAGCTAAAAACAAGCTGTGGATTGAAATATAATGCTAGAGTGTTGAATTACATGTTGTAACTTATTTTAGATTAACCATAGCATTGGGAAGTAGATACCAAGATTAGCTGATATGCAAAAACATTTCTTCCATCTTCATTTTATTTTTCTTATTTTTAAATTTTTAAAAAAGATTTTATTTATTTGACAGAGAGAGACACAGCAAGAGAGCGAGCACAAGCAAGGAAGTGGGAGGGAGAGAAGCAGGATTCTTGCCAAGCAGCAAGCCCAATGTGGGCCTTGATCCCAGGACCCTGGGACCAAGACCTGAGCTGAAGACAGATGCTTAACTGACTGAGCCACCCAGGCACTCCATTTCATCTTAATTTTAGTCAGCAATAATAAAAATAAATTTTTCCCTAGTGCCATAGAGTAGAAGCCCTCCTATTCTACTTCATTTGGACTAGTTGAACAGAAAATACTAACTAAAGAAATGAATGAGAAAAAAAATTAGTATGCACCTTAAATATTTTTTACTTGAAACATATGGAACTAGAATGAAACTTGACTTAAATGAAAAACATAGAGATTAATATATTCAATATTTTAACTTAAAGCATTACGACTTAACATTTAACTGAAAGCACCATTATGAGCAGAATCTATCTTAACTGATCTCATAATTTATACGCTAATGTTCTAAGACCTTCTTCTAAAATGTGAGGATGCACTCAGAATGATGAATCCTCTTGGCTAAGTAAGATACTCTTGTATTGTATATGTTTGTGTGTATATATGATTTTTAAAGTATTCCCATGAGGGAAATGGAGTACTTAACAAGAGGGATTCGTGTTTGTTTTATATCGGTTTTTAAACACTTGAGCTTCATATTATAATTAGGTAATAAAATTCACTCAGCAACACCATGTTGCAAGACTTCAGGCAGATATTCACACTGTAATGACGTCCTGAATAGTGATAAAATATGAGAGAAGCAGAAATAATATACTTTGAAAACCCCTGATCAAGTCAGGTTCCTTAAGAAATATTGCCAAGTTAAACATAGGTGAAAAAAATTATAAGAGTTCAGAAACTATTTAGAAGGTAGTTTTCTCGGGGTGCCTGGGTGGCTCAGTGGGTTAAAGCCTCTGCCTTCGGCTCAGGTCATGGTCCTAGTGTCCTGGGATCGAGCCCCACATCGGGCTCTGTGCTCTGCAGGGAGCCTGCTTCCACCTCTCTCTATCTGTCTGCTTCTCTGCCTACTTGTGATCTCTGTCTGTCAAATAAATAAATAAAATCTAAAAAAAAAAAAAAAAAAAGAAGGTAGTTTTCTCTTTCCACCTGAAAGAAGCTAAAATTCTACTCCATTTGAATGAGAATTTTCCAATAGAATTAACTCCTAAATGATAATGAGAAATACATTTCTCCTATCTCTTCAAGTACACTTACTCTGTAGGTAAAAGGGCACGATTTATTCAACAGATGCTCAAAAGTTTCAAAAAATGAGTGTGTGTGTGTGTGTGTGTGTGTGTGTGTGTGGATATGATGAAGCAATTGGGACAAAATGTAAAAATGTATTCATGTTATGAGCTCTACCTTGACATTTATTCTCTTTGCCTTACTAACTCCTATGTATTCTGCAGATTCAAGATTAAAGGTTAGCTTTCATGGTCCCTTGATCTAGCTGAATACCTTATTATATATTCTCACAACACACTATATTTCATGTGTGTGGCTTTTGGAATTGTAAGTAAATTGATATATTTTTAAACGATTTTATTTATTTATTTGCCAGAGACGGAGAAGAACAAGCAGGGGGAGCAGCAAGCTCCCTGCTGAACAAGTAGCCCGATGAGGAGCTCTACCCCAGGACCCTGGGATCATGACCTGATCCAAAGGCAGATGCTTAATTGGGAGGAATCACCCAGGTGTCTCAGTAAATTGACTATTTGTGCAACTATTAATCTATTATCTTTCCCTCTGCTAGATAGTAAAGTCCATGAAATCAAAGTCCATGCCTTTTAATGATTTCTCTAACCCCAATACTTAACACATTGCTAATAGTGGTAAGTTCTTAACAAATTGGATTAAATAAATGAATGAAGATGACCAAAAGCTCTTTCTTATTTTTGGTAATATGTTCAGGCTCAGGAATTTGATAGGATAGGGGATGAAATCCCTTCCTCATATCTCTGATTGCTTCCATTTAAAAAAATACATATAGTCCTACTTTTCCCACTAACCATTCAAAAAGTATTGCTAACACAAGGCAAAACTGATGGCTCATCCATTTTTCTTGTGTACATCATGAGCAAAGGTACATGACCAAGAATGAGCAAACCCTCTATCTGGGGCTAGTTTCTTGGATGACATAGCTAGATTTGAGGCTTTTGTTAGTAGAGATGGATGACACAGAGCCAGGTCATATTGATAAGAGAATGGAGAGATTGAGAAGAAGAAAAAAACAGAAAGCAATACCTAATATCCTGCTATGATATAGGACAAAAGTTGAAAACTGTTGGACTATATAGCTAATTTGAGTTGATTAATGATTTAAAAAAATTTAGATTTGCTGTCTACATTTCATAGTCAAGAGGGTTTAGATAAAAATCCCAATATTTCTTTTTCTTGAAAAGTTAATCTAAAATATTTGATTTATGCTTGTTCTCAGCAACAATTAGAGGAGTTAAAGGCCTGCCACTCACTTTTTTAAGCCATATAATCTCCAATTGCCATGTTCCCCATCCTGCTGATTTTACTTACTTATTTTACTTCTCTGACTCCTGTGGACATTTCTGTTTGTAAATCCTATTCTGTAGGAATAAAATAGGAATATGTTATGAAGTTAAACTTAGTTGATCAACTTAGCATTTCACTGTGATAAGTTCTGGAATTGTACATTTTTATTCTACATATACTCTAAATTTTTAAAAAGTATTTTATTTATTTGTTTGACACAGAAAGAGAGAGATCACAAGTAGGCAGAGAGGTAGGCAGAGAGAGAGGGGGAATCAGGCTCCCCGCTGAGCTGAGAGCCTGATCCCAGGACCCTCGATCCCAGGACCCTGAGACCATGACCGGAGCTGAAGGCAGGGTCGTTAGCCACTGAGCCACCCAGGCACCCCACCATATACTCTACATTTTTAATCATCAATCTATATCTACTGATCAATTATACATGTAGTTAGAAACATCTCCATTATTATCATTTTTTTACTGTTTATAGGCTTTACATCTGTCTTCAACTCAAAACCTACATAAATGCATACGTTTAACCCTGAAATGGTATTTGAATACTTATAATGTTCACATTTATTCACCCTGCTAAAACTGAGCTATTGATTATAGAGTATTATTAAAGTTCACTCTGAGTTGTTTGGGGACCTAGGGAAGTTTTATATCACCTTGAGAAAAGATGTAATTAAAATTTAGTTGCTGACTGTATTATTAAACAAACCACTGTCTCTTTGGGAAGCAGAATTCTGGAACTATATCAGAAACAGATATCTATGGGGAAATAGAAATTTCAACATTTAAATAACATGATCTTTGGTCTCAATTTATGTTAATTAATAATCCTGTACATTTTGATCAAAGTTCATATTTTTCAAAGTGTTTCCAGGCTTATGGTAACATTTGATACCTTCAACAATTTGTGTGTTTTAGAAAAAAATATATTACCATTTAAAAGTAGAGAAAGAAGCCCAGAAAAATTAAACAATATGTCCCAGAATGCACGATAATATATTTGTGGAGCCAAGACCAGAATCCAGTTACGTGTAATACCTTTTTCAACTACAGTGGATTACTTGATATTTTTAAAGAATCAAGGTTTAAAATATCCCCTAAGAATTACATATATGCCACAAATAAAAATATTATAAATTTAATAAAACAAGGCACTTAAAAATTAAGAAAATACTAGCAAGAGAAAAATAAATGTAATATACATTGGAATTTTTTGATGATTATAAGTGAATAGTATATTTGGTTTTGAGATTCCTAACAACAAAGAGGGAAAAAAAAGAAGAAAAATATAGGTTATATATTTCTTATTTTCTTTTAAAGGATAAAATTACTCAGAGAGACAATAATTTTTCTGGGAATTAAACACTAAATGGAAGTAATGGAAGTAACGCTTGAATGGTCTATATACACTATATTTTCTATAAGGCATAATTTCACAAAACATGTAGCTGGCTATTTCCTTTAAAAAGATATTCTTCAACATGTTGAAGAAGTTCTCTTTCTACTTACAAATTCAATTTCAAATGTTATCTTATTTTTGGAAACTTGGGTGGTTCAGTTCACTAAATGTCTGCCTTTGGCTCAGGTCTCGATCTCAGGGTCCTAGGATGGAACCCTGCATGGGGCTTCTGGCTCAGTGGGGTATCTGCTTCTTCCTCTCCTTCTGTGCACTAGCTTTTTCTCAAATAAATAAATAAAATCTTTGAAAAATGTGAATTTTAAGTGTCAAATTATACCTAAGTTTCTAATAATAATGTTGACATTTATTGAATATTTGCTATCTACTATGATGTTCTAAGTACTATGCATGTACTACCTCGTTTAATCCTCACTACAATCTGTGATACAGATACTATGTTTCACCTTTTAGAGAAGAGGAAACTAAAGCATAAATGTTAAATAGTTTTCCCAAGGTCACAGAGCTAACGTATTAGTTAGTTGTGTACAATACAGTATAACAAACAACATAGATGTATCTGAGGTTTACACCAACAGGGATTTCATGCTCAGGAGTTTGTGGATCGACTGCTATTCACTGGATTTGCACTGGGATAAACTGAGTCAGCTGGACACTAAGTTTAAGAATTGGTTCAGATCTACTTCACATGTTTCTCATTTTAGGACCGAGGCAAAAGAGACACTGGCTTGAGCACACTGTCCTCATGGTGCAGGGTTGGTCCCCTCAGGAGTGATGGTGCCAACCTGTCATGCCTCAAAAAGCTTACATGGCACCTACATTCCATAAACAAAATAAGCTGCATGACCAAGTTCGATGTCAGATGGGCAAGTCGTACACACTCCTAAAGACGATGAAAAACTTCAAGAAGGAAAAGTGAATTTTTAACAACATGGCAGAGCAAGGATACAAATCCAGGTAATCTGATGTTGAAGCCAATATACTTCCCTGCACTCTGCTATTTCTTTATTGAGTTATATTAATAATAGATTTATTTATATTGAACTATCCCTGTATATCTCAGTTAAACACTAAATAGTATTTTATATTGCACTTTACATGCTGAATTCTATGCTAATTCTTTCATACTTCCATATCTATATTCGTAAGTGAGACTGGCTCGTGGTTTTGTTTTCTCTGTTTTTCAAATTAGATTTTAGTATCATCAAGGTCATGTTTGCTCTGTAAAATAAATTTGATAGCTCCACATATTTTTATACATTCTAGAAAAACAAAATGATACGATTGCTTAAGAGAGAAAATATATGTGGAAGTGCTATGTAAATTGTAGATGGTTACACAAATATAAGTAACATGAATAAAAATAACATTTAATGTGTAAGCAGCCTAAGATTGTGTCAGATATGAAATATATATTCATTGTTTTTTTCTTTCCAATTTAAATAATCCTTCTCTCTTAATTATCTTTCTAGTTCAATTAATTTATTAACTTATTCTGATAAATTACTTGCATGTGCTAATCCCTGATCTGTTCTCTTAAGATGCCTATAATTATCCTTTATTTGTCTTCCTTTTCTGTGTCTATAAAATTGGGAGTTTGAATAATTAAGAATGGTGCATCATTAAAGACAAAGTGTTTGCTTGTTTTTAAGTTCAGCATTTTGTATTACGCCCAGTCTTTTCAAATATTAATACATACCTGTAGTTAGTCAAAGCTAGAATATTTTCCTCTAGAGTCTGGAAAAATAGACATTAAAGGAAAAATTACCAAATTCACCCTAATTATTTTTACTTTTTTAATAAAGGTAGAATTGGAGTTCTGGAACTGGGTTATAGTAGCTCATGAGAGACTCTTCCTACATCTCTTCCTCACACTGCAACTAGCAACATCACATGAGAAGCTTGAAACTGGCCTTAGTAGGAGTATTTCCACCATGAAAAATGGCCAACACTTTAAGTCAATGTGTGTCTGTGTCTCTGTGTCTGCATGTATATTTATGTATATGTAAGTTGTATAGTATTTTCCTACTTCTGTGTGGTGTTACCAAATTTGATTATATAATAATACAATCTCTTTAAAAGAGAAGTGGTATTCTGACTGGTTTAGAGATAAATAAGTACTTTTATAAATTGAATATTACTAAAATTCCCCAAGATGAGACAATTCAACTTCCAATGCTTTCTATATTAAAAAAAAAAGAAAGAAAAGCATTCTCTCAGAAACTATTTGAAATGTTTTAAAAATTTACTTTTATATAATTCAGGGAAATCTTTGGAAAATAATGGATTTTAAAAATATTATTAGTTTATAAAAACAGCTGTCTTCCGACTTACCGTCAAGTAAAAATAATCATATGTTTTATTTTGCTTGACTATGTTCTTCCTAAACTTATGCAGCCTTACTCTTTGAGCAAGCTAGCATTACATCTACTAGATGTTTAAGATTTGAAAAATGTAAATTTATGCTTAACCAAATTAAAGCATTATTCTGACAACTTTATTTCAGCAATTACATTTTTTAGTATGTCAAAATGACTGTTTCTAAGATCTTTAGGTAACTTAAAATCTCAAACTTAAGCTAAATAAAGTAAATTAATGGATATTCATTAGATTTGTAAGAGGGAACACTGAAATATTAAAAAGTAAGCATAATTTTAAGTTTATATACTTTTTGCTCTTATTTGTATATTTTACAGAGAAAGGCTTTCTTTATATCTGGGTCTACTGATAAAAGTGCTCATTTTGCCACCTTGAGAAGTTGCACGATAAGGGAGTAAATGGATATAAAATATTCTGTGATGCATATTCATAAATTATGCTAGTCAGCCACAAAATGCTGCTGTATGGCAGCTCCCCATCCTCCACCTCATAATTTCTCTGTGAAATCAAAGTTACTGTGGTAAAAGTTGTAATTAATATATGTTAATGGGAGTAAAGTAGAAATAATACAGAGTGGAACAACTTCATATACAAAGTATACAAGAAGCATTAAGGAAAAAGAGTAGTATTGTTCTAAAGTAAAGTTACTGATTCTAGAATGAAAAGAAGTGTAAGATAAAACCTGAATGCTCACAGAAAGCTGTAGGAAGTTAGGGGGAAAGGAATTTTATTTGTCCTTGTCAATGCTGGCTACGATTTGATGAGTTTAGCTTTAGTATCAAACACTATACTGATACAAAACTAAATTTAGATTTCTCTGTTAAAATGTCAAAATTGTCTTGGATATTTTTGACCTGCTTTTAATGAGAGATAGTAAAAGATTCTTCTTTGTCTTTTGAGTTATCTGCCTACAAGACAAAGATTCTCTGTTTTATCAAAACAATTTCAGATAAGAGAAAGTGTTTTCTCACTTCTGAAAGAGTTAAAAGTCTTTACAAACATGGTATGGCATGGTTTGTTTTTAAAATATTTGGCTTCCACTTTGATAAATAAGTAAGTAAGTATTGTGTGTATATGTGTATGTGTGTGTTTTCGGTAACCCATTAGTTTTTGTTGTTGTTGTTGTTTGTTTTTTTGTTGTTTGTTTTTAAGATTTATTTATTTATATATTTAAGACAGAGAGAAAGAGAGAGGAGGAGGGAGTGGGAGAAGAAGCAGACTCCCTCCTGAGCAGAGTACTTGACATGGGGCTCCATCCCAGGACCCTGAGATCATGACCTGAGCCAAAGGCAAACACTTAACCAACTGAACCACCCAGGCACCCAATCCATGAGTTTCTAAATCAAGTATTCAAACCTCCTGAAAACTTTTCTTATTTTGGCATTGCAAAATCAAATCCTAAATAAGGAGAAGACTCCTGGAAAATCACAAATGATTGGTTCTTTCACTTATAAAATGAGACATGCTAAAATTAAATTTATCTATATTGTTATTGATGTGAGTTAATTGGAAGCACTGTCAAACAGAAAAAAATGGTTTGACTTCCCTAGGTTGAATTCATGTGGGTAAATGCTGCTCATATAAATATTTCAGAAATGGTATGAAGTTTTTAGGGAACTGTCATTGCTCTTGTCAATAATGTCTTTCTGTTTATCAGAGTCCTAATGATGCTTTGTGTGAGAGTGGACAACAGAATAGCATTATCCTAACTTCAGTTACTATCTTTTTTTTGAAATGTTAACTTGACTTCAACTTTGCTTCTTTAATTTGAATCTGGTATGTGTAGGCCAGTGATTTTTGACTGAAGATTCATATCACTTGCCTACAGAGCTGCATTAATATACTGATGTTTAGGACCTATTCCTATTATTTATACTTGGTTATCTTGATATATTCTTGGAATATCCTAACTGTATGCTGGGTGTATTCATAGCACATTACATCCCAAGTCAGACAAGGACTATAGTCGATCCCTTTCTCCATGAGTTAATAATTTCATTCAGCTCTCCAAATCTCATTGGTCTGAACCATAGTGTGCATATTTTCAGGATGGCTGACACTTTTCCTTGAAAATAGGCCATTGACACTACTACACCTAAAATTTACCACTTGAGGAATCCTTTTTTACCTTTCTTTCATAATAGAGGCATTCATTTTCCTGGTAAGGTTATTCAGGTTTTTCAAAAAGTGTTTCCAAAAAAAAAGTATTTCCATACTCAAAAAAGTGTCTTTACCACATGAATAGATTTAAAAGTGTCTTTATCACAATCAAGTCTGTAGAAAAACAGATTGGGCCAATAGCACTTTTTTTTTTTTTTTTAAGATTTTTTTTTTTTTTCATTTTACAGATAAGAGATCACAAGTAGGTAGAGAGACAGGCAGAGAGAGAGGAGGAAGCAGGCTCCCCGCTGAGCAGAGAGCCTGATGCGGGGCTCAATCCCAGGACCCTGGGATCATGACCTGAGCCGAAGGCAGAGGCTTTAACCCACTGAGCCACCCAGGCGCCCCAAGGGCCAATAGCACTCTTAAAGTCAAACTATCCAAAGTTTTTGAGGAAAATAACCTGTGTTGACCTGAAGTCTTGACTCTAGCTCTGATTATCTTTTGACTCTGCCCTCTGATCTACATAGACTATCCCTCGTAAAATATTACCCCCCTAAACCTTAGGAGATTCTAATTATTAAACCTAATTGGATATCCTTAAGTACTGCAAGATTTTATTAAATGTACTCAGATTTAACACAAACATGTCAATTATGCCTTTCCTCTATACATCCCATCATAGCCCTACATCCTCTTGACTAGAAACCTAGGTCTTCTGGAAGAGACACCACAAAAAGACCAGTCCTGAATCTTGCTGCCCCCTAACCACCAATACGTCTGCACAGCTACAGGATTGTAACTTTGGGTCTGTGTCTCACACCCAAAAAGTATAAGTTTAGCAACAAATGAAAATCTACCACAACAGGAAACCTTAAGTTTCTTTTGAGAGTTTTCAGAAGCAAACAACAGCATGAAGTTGACTGCTTTTCCTAAACTTATAACATAAGTGTATGACAACCTGAAGTAACCAGCTTCCCTCCAAGAAGCTGGAACAAGTTCCTCCAAGATTCCCCTACCTAAATCACTGCCATCTTCCTTCCTTATCTACTCCTTGTCTTCTCCCTTCTTCCTCCTTACCCTCTAATCCATCCTCCCTTCAATACCCAATATCCCAAGATGACTTTTCCCCTCACTCTCCTCAATCCTCTCCTTCCTTTACTTCCCCAGCCAATGGGGAAGAAACTCCTTCATCCAGTTTCGTCAAACTGTTGCCCCCATCTGACCCTTAGAAACAGCATGTAGCCCTCCTTCTTGTATATACCAGAGAGATTTTCCTCTTGGTGGTCCATATTAGTGGACCTATTAGTAGACTATCCCCACATCTTCAAGCCCAACCTCTTGCCAGGTGATAACTAGATCTTCACTTTTGACGTAATTAATTCTTGTCTCCAAATTGTTACACCCAGCAACTCCTCTTCCTAGAATCAGTTATTGGAAAAAAAAAAAAATAGAGGTCCTTTTATTCCTAATAACCACCATTTTTTTTTTTTTCTTCAACACTTTTCAATCTTACAGCCTTTGTTCAGTTCTATGCAGACTTTGGCCACCTGAGTTTAACCCCAAACATTGTAAATAATACCTACACACCAATCATTGTCTGTTTCCTCATTGAGGATACTACTTATGGGGTAAACAATCTGATATCTGTCTTTTCCAGATCATTCTTTCCTATGTCTTTGGAATCCTTGTCCAGTATTTCTAAATATTCAACCACCTTCCTATTGACCATGTGCCCCTTTGTATACTGAGATGATCACAAAAAGAAACAACAGTAGGGTACTTGGGAGAAATCCCTGGGGAGAATCACTGACTCTGTGCATTTTAAGCATCATTATGCCCATAAAGGATATCATACAATTAGGAAATGTGTTCAAAACCTTCTTTCTGTTCAGCTTGTCTTTGAACCTATCTGAAATAGTGGTACTTGTCTTTCTGTTAATGATTTGAATCTGATCAGGAATAAAGGCCTATATTAATACTTTGTTAGTAAACTAAGAGGAGCTAACACCTCACTCAGATCAAATCATATTGCTCAGTATGGTACTCTGGAACATAGTACTTTGGGGCAATATTTATTTATTTATTTATTATTATTATTTTTTAAGATTTTATTTATTTATTTCACAGACAGAGATCACAAGTAGCAGAGAGGCAGGCAGAGAGAGAGAGGAGGAAGCAGGCTCCCTGCTGAGCAGAGAGCCCGATGCGGGGCTCGATCCCAGGACCCTGGGATCATGACCCAAGCCAAAGGCAGAGGCCTTAACCCACTGAGCCACCCAGGCGCCCTTATTGACAGAAGACAGAAGATCTATTTTTCAAAAATTTTTTGGACAGAGAAGAGGATCTCACAAGAGTATGAACTTCCAGCAGTTTTCATGCTACTTAGGATGGATTTTATTATTAATATTCAGTTATTCTAACTTAGAACAGTTTGAGGGTAAAGCTTATTTCTAAAGCTTTATTATTTGTAATTGGGTACTGCTGATGGGTCCGTAATCAAAGAAGCAAGACTGATACAAAGCAAAGGTCAATTAAAGCTTTATTTTGTGCCAACCATGGAGAATCAAACCAACCGGTCGGGGCCACCTCTTACAGAGAGAGCGACCCCTCCCTGCCTTGCCGACTAACTTTTAAAGGTCAAAGGTCATGTGGTTGAGCCTGGCCACACAGAGGTGGCCAATGAGATTGTAACACAGAGAGAAGGTTGCATAGTCATGCTAGGTCACACACAAGTGGCCAATTGAATCACAATTTACCCTATAGTAGTTATTTGAACTAGCCTATCACCTTGGTCAGAATTGGCGCCCAAAAGGGGCCCAAAAGGTGGGGCCCACACTCCTTGGTAGCTAGGGAGACAGTATGCTCCCCACTGATTGGATGTCTCCACCTGGCCTGACCCCCCTTGTATTTGGGCTTTGTTAATTGGGACTGGTTTCCGGACTTGCTTTTAAGTAAGTCCCCTGGGGGTTGCGGGGCAGGGTCAGTTTAAGTTTTCCTGCATAAACAACAAAATCACTGTTTAACCGGATGGAATCACTCTGGCTAAATAGGCCCTTACACTGCTTTTTCAGAAATGCAATTAGGGTGCCACAAAAACCTTGCTGGCCTACAGTGAAATCTATTAATGAAAACTTTCCTTAAATTTTTTAAGCAAATATCCATTTTATCAAGGATGAAAAGTATTTATTTTTGTTCTTGTATGACAATTATGTATTAAATTTATATTTGTAAATATGACAACAGAGAGATCTTCAACAAATAATAAAACCTACTTGAGAATCAGTTTTGAGGACTTGAGTCACTACTGGTCATACTGGATCTGGTTTTTTTTGTTTGTTTGCTTGTTTTTTCTTTTTTTCTAATTTTTGAGAGTTTAACTGCTTATAGTTCAGCAGAGATCAGAAAATTTCCTTTTTCCCCCCTTTTTCCCTTTTTGGGGGTATTTTATGTGTGTTATAAAATGTTAACCTAATTAACTTTTAATGTAATTGTTTATAAAAGATTTCAGGTAGAATTGAAGTACCCATAACATTTCAACTTCCTTTTCTCAACTATTTAGGGACAATGGTAATTCAAGGGAAGGTAGTTCCCTTGGTTGTAAAACACCATTGAGTGCTTGCAATTAGCATCCATTTGTAAATGGAAACTAAGTACTTAAAGATACTTTTATCAAGCATCCTTGTAAATCCTTTGCAACTAGTCATGCTGTAAGTGTTTTTCACACTGAGAAGATTAGCCAGAATGTGCAGCTCCCTCTGTGACTTTTTTTTCATTATTACTGGTCTTTCTAATTCTCTCTGCCACACACACCCACACCCACACACTTTTAAATTTATTTTTTATCCTTTCTCTTCTTTCTTTTTCCTTTGTCTTCTTTCCTTTCTGTAGTTTTCTATTCAAGTTTTTATAGATATATTAAGATAAAATTTTAAGCAAAGAAAAATATTCAAAATTTTATAATGATTTACGAAGCAGTATGAGATTCAAATATTAAAAACAAAGCAAGATAACTTATTTTCACCAGTCTCCACTTCCAGGGGTCTACCCTCCTGCAACCTAGAAATCTATACACTTAAGACATTATGTTTGGGACTGATTTATCCATGAGCTTCTGGTAGAAGTTCATGTTTTTTCAATTCATCAAAACCCAGAAGAATGACTACCCATACCGAAGGTCTATAATTGGCCCAGGTGAAGGAAAAGAAAGTTCCTGTATGTAACATATTATTCCATTGAAACTACTCATTATATTATTAAGGACTTAATATAACAGAAAGTCAGGCGATAGAAATCACACTAGTAATTTGAACCAGAAAGTGTAGTAGAAGATGAATAATGTTGAACAAAGGTAAAGGAGGATTCCATGGGGAAAAAACTAGTGACCGAAGAAGCAGATACTATTTCTACACTGAGGGAGAGTGAACATGGAAGGAACTTAGAAAATTAGAAGAGCACCAGGCCTGAAAACTGATACTTAAGACTTCTGAGAAGATAAGTGGCTGCCACAGAAAAGGAACCTTCTGGTTCCTTCTGGTTGCCGAGAACTCAGAATTGGATTAAGTGTCAGGGTGTGACTGCAGCTGGAATACAGGAGCAGCTGGTTGTTTAGGAGTGAAATGGAATGGCTGGCGTTGGATGCCAAGCATCGCCACTATGGTCTTGAGAAACTTGAAGCTGGGATGAACTAAGGCCATGCACATATACACAGGCCCTCTAGATGCTGCGCCAAAACACACCCTGGGAGAAGGAAGGAAAAGTCCTGCCCCTACTCAGGCCCGGGCACTCATCTGCACATACTTGCACTCTATGAACACGTTAGCTGTCAAACAAGATTAAACCTGTATGTATCCTCCTAGAAAAGGATAATGTTTTCCATATTTGTGAAGTATTCTCCCTCTCCCCCAGATAAGATATACATGTGTTTCAGTATCATCTGTACCTATTGCTAGTGAAATTCATTCACCTTCTCACTGAGTATTTAAAGAATAAATTATAAACTTAACATCAAATGTTTTTGCACACATCACCTATGGCATTGGAGCCAAGAAGGACATTGATGATTTGTAACTTCTTACTGCTTCACTGAGTCACGTGAAGGTGTTGTAGAAAGCAATTTAGCCAATGTTTACTCTTAGCAATATCATCACTTATATTTGTATACCCACACATTAATTATGATAAATCTGTTATATTTATATAACATAAATTTATGTCGACATAAACTATAATTTGTATACTGGGTTTTCACTTAGGATGTCCACAGCTATTAGGGAGGTTGCACATTGTTTCATGTCTTTGTGGTGCATTGTTTCCTGTTGTTTGAAATGACTATTCAAGTCCTTTGCCCTCTAAAAAATGGTTTTCTTGGGGTACCTGGGTGGCTCAGTCTGTTAAGTGTCTGCCTTTGGCTCAGGTCATGATCCCAGGATCCTGGACATCAGGCTCCCTGCTCAGTGGGGAGTCTGTTTCTCCCTCTGCCTCTTCCCTGACTTGTGCTCTCTCTCTCTCTCTCTCTCTCAAATAAATAAATAAATAAATAATAAAATAAAATAAATAAAATTGTTTTGTTATTGTTTTGTAGAAATTCTTTATAGAATTTCATAGTTTATTTCTTGTTGGCTCTATGTCACATGTAATACTATTGGGCTTATCTTCCAGCTTTTGTTTTTATGCCTTTTGATAAACCTTTTGCTAGTCCTTAATCTCAATGTACTTGAACTTTTTCTTTATGGATTACATTCTTGTGTCTGTTTAAATAAATGTTTTCCCACACAGGCTTTTAAGAATTCTATATATTATCTTCTAAAAGAGAATAATTGTGTGTGTACACTTTAGAATTTAATCTACCCATCCTGCTCATAACCACAAGGCTAGGCTCACTAAAACATAATTAAAAAAAAATTCACAGAATTAATAAGTCAATGTATTTATTTCTCTCTTAACTATCCTAACTTCTGCTGTTTGGTTCCCTACATCCATTTCTTATATTTGTGCTCATGCAAGAACCCATTTCTGGACTTCTCTGTGTGGAATATTATTCAGCTATCAGAAAGGATGAACACCAATCATTTGCATCCACATAGCTTGAACTGGAGGGATTATGCTGAGTGATTATTTCACTCAGTGAAATAATTTATTTCACTGAGTGATTATTTCAGACAGGGAAAGACAATTATCATATGGTTTCACTCATATGTGGAACATAAGGAACATGCAGAGGACCTCAGGGGAAGGGAGAGAAAATTGAATGGGAAAAAATCAGAGAGGGAGACAAATCATGAGAAACTCTGGACTCTAGGAAACAAACTGAGGATTACAGAAGGAGGGGTGGGGTAACTGGGTGATGGATATTAAGGAGGACACATGTTGTGATGAGCACTGGGGATTTTATGCAAACAATGAATCATCGAACCCTATATCAAAAACTAATGGTATACTATACGTTGGCTAATTGAACATAATAAAAAAATACAAATAAAATTAGGCTGTCTAATAGTGTGTCAACTTATATTCATTTTTTCCAAAGAATCATCTTTTTGATAAATTTATTTTCTTTTTCTAGCTTATTACCTAATTCTTTCATTTTCTTTAAATATTTTGTTTTTTTATCCTTTTCTTTATATTGATTCTCAATGTATTTGTTTTAATTCATTTTAATTTATTTTTTGAAATTTATTATTATTATTTTTAAAGATTTAATTCATTTATTTGACAGAGAGAGATCACAACTAGGTAGAGGGGCAGGCAGAGAGAGAGAGAGGAGGAAGCAGGCTCCCTGCCAAGCAGAGAGCCCGATGTGGGACTCGATCCCAGGACCCTGAGATCATGACCTGAGCCAAAGGCAGAGGCTTAACCCACTGAACCACCCAGGTGCCCTGTTTGTTTAATTTTTGATTCATTTTTTCTTTTACTGATTTAAACATTTAATTCCATGAATATTTTTCTGAGCTCTTTCTCAGAAATTTCCCTCTAGCCAGAGTTATGTTTGGTCACAGTTTCCTTATCTAGGACATTCACAGTTGTTTTTTATATTTTTCTTGGGATTCAAAAGTTGTTTAATGAGGTCTATCTAACCTTCCAAATAGAAAGTCCCTGTTTAATAATTTATTGCATTGTGTTTAAAGAATATGGAATGTTAGGGCGCCTGGGTGGCTCAGTGGGTTAAGCCGCTGCCTTCGGCTCAGGTCATGATCTCAGGGTCCTGGGATTGAGTCCCGCATCGGGCTCTCTGCTCAGCAGGGAGCCTGCTTCCCTTTCTCTCTCTCTCTGCCTGCCTCTCCGTCTACTTGTGATCTCTCTCTGTCAAATAAATAAATAAAATCTTAAAAAAAAAAAGAATATGGAATGTTATTATTTCTATTTTCAAAAATTAATTGTCTTTATCTTTCTGACCCAATATATCTGTTCGTTCAATTTTGGTAAACATCACAAGGGCTCTTGAAAAGAAGCTGCTTTCTGCATTGTCAGTATAAAGTACATAATAAATATATCAGGGCTTGAGGATGTCTGGGAATGTGGATGTATGTATGCATTTATTACATATACCTTATTACTGATATTATTTAGGTTTTCTATGTATTTCATGCTCCTTAATCTACTTGAATTATCTAAGACTGATAACTATTACTGGTTTGTGTCTTTTTGTCTGTTTTTCTTTTACTGCCTATAGTTCCTGCTGCATGAAATTTGCAGCTGGGCAATTTAAAAAAATCTATTCTGCCACTGTGATCCTGGCTGGAGATATTTCTATATTGATTTTGTGTTTCATAGGAAGTAGTGCACATTTTAAATTTTTTCCAGATTTATGACCATGCATTTTCAGCTCCATTTTACTGAAAATTTCTTCCCTTTCTACAGTGATCTGAAATATCTTCCCTCATACGTTAAAAGTCCATGTATGTAAGGGTACACTTTAGGTTCTCTTTTCTAGTTAACTGTTCAATTTATTTGTTCTTCTGCCCAAATCCACAGTAATAAATCTCATTGCTTTTTAAACAAATTATTTACCAATTTATTATAAATATGTTCCCTGGCTTATATTTTTACTTTTTCTATAGTAACATTTTATGAACTTTCAGCAGATAGAACCTACTTCCCCATCTCTTAAATCTGGATAGGCTTCATTTAGCTTGGTTTGGGCAAAATAATCTGGAGGAAGCAACATTGTGCTAGTTCTGAGTCCAGGCCTCAAAGGGGCTTATCTGTTCTCTCTCTCAGAACACTGCTACTGACATGTGGGCACACCCATGCTCATGTGCTGAATGAGAGATATAAGGCTCTGTCAGTACCATTGCCCCAACAACAACCAGTTGACTACCCACTGATATCAGTTGACCCCAATATATGTAAAAGCTCAACCTGGATCAACTGAGCATAGCCAGATCAGCTAAACTTATTAGTTGACTCATATTCTCATGATTATTTATACATGTTTGTTTTTTCAAGCCACTAAGTGTTGGGTAGGTTTAAATCAGCAAAAGATTACTGACATAAAGTTCTAAAATTTAATATGGTAGTATTTATAGGTATTTGTGGTTTGTGCTTTGCACAAATTTGTTTACTTTTAGAAAGTACTGTCTACATAAAATGTCATAAAAATATTCTTTCATGGTTTCTAAAAGTGTTGGCCCATGCAGTTCACATTTAAAGTGTAAATGAATTGGAATTTATTTTTTTGGTGTGTAAGAATGAGGTGGGAACCAATTTAATTTGTTTCTAATATGGAGGGTTGTCTCAGCAAAATTTATTGATATTTTCTTCACTTATGTGTAATGCTATCTCTTTTATATATATTAAATTCCTATATAAGATTTGGCCTCTTTGGCCTTTCCATTATGTTCTATACATTCTTTATCTGCCTGTCCCTATGCTAATAATGTCATCTACCACCACATCATCATTCTTCTTCCTGAGTATATTGTCTACTTTGAGACACTTTAAGTCATATATAAAATATAGAATTAGTTTATTAAATTCCTCAAAACATTCTATTGTCATTTTGATTGGAATTACATTGAATGTGAAGATACTGACACTGTTTCAATTACTTTTAGCATCTAGTAGTGTAATAAATGCTTGATATTTGTCAATGGAATTGTCATGGGATCATGACCTGAGCCGAAGGCAGCAGCTTAACTCACTGAGCCACCTGGGCATCCCTACATCCTTCTTTTAAAGACCCCCTTTTTGGTTTTGCATGACCCCAATACACTTTTGTATCAGTCACAGTCTAATGATAAAAACAGAAAAACAGAAACTACTCATAGTATTTGGAAAAGAAGTATTTTAAGAATGGATTAAAATGTTTAAAGAAAAGCCAAAACCAACAGGAGATGGAGTGACACCCAGAGATTAACAAAGGCCAAAGCAACCACCACTACCATGATAAAGAAACAAAGGATTTTGTGGCGGTTTGAAAGCTTGAAATACAGCAGCTAGTGGAGGCAACTGGATCCCAACAGGGAGATGGGATTGAATGTATTAGAAGTGGATATCCTCCCTGTGTCATGGGAGGCTGGAACATCATCTTGGAGAAGGTCAGACTACCTGTGGGATTAACACCAAACTGGAGAATATAAGTACTTGATTTGAAGCCAAAAGTGCCCCAGAAGAGCACACTTTCAGCTCTGACTTTTCTATGTCTTCAGATGGTAACTTACCATTCCTTTTAACCTTAATAATTCAATGACTTTTAGTCTCAGTCATCTTTTTGTTTTCCTCCATATACGTGAGCAGCAGGTGAGATGCCAATATAATTATATTATATTGGCATCTCACCTGCTTCCATTGGTTTAACTACTTCCAAATGCTAATAATTCCCCAAATTGTTCCTTGACTGAATACCTCATTGTCAAATCCTGGACATCCTTCATGGACCTCAAAATTAAAAAAAATTAAACTAAGCTTCTTATGCTTTTCACCTTCAACCTGATATTTTCCCCAAAGTCAATTAAATATATGTTCCATATGTCCATTCTCTCTTCTCATGGCCTTTGCTCAATTTCAAGACACACAAATTTCCCTTTGGTAAATCTTCCAGTCTCTTAACCTTCATTCTCTTGACCTTAAAATATATTCTCCATTATGTTTGATTAATCTTTCTAAATCCTAATTCTGATTAGGCAACTCTCTTAGATAAAATGTTTTTATGAGTCTCCATTGATCCAATATGGCTAGAGCCTTACCCCAGTGACTTGTCTTTAGTTAGATTTTCATAAATGCTCTTATCACCAACCATACTGAAATATTTAAATTTCTCTGAAAGCAATTGTTTTTATAAGTTCCATAGTTTTATACATGTTGTTCCCTCATATTAAAAATATTTTCCTTGTTCATCTAGTTAATTCCCACTTGTCCAGAAAAATGAATTTTAATCACATCTTTGTAGAAGGTTTTTAAACCTTTGTTATTATTTACATAGCCTCTATTTCACATGTTTAATGCTGGTAATTTTTTTTTTTTAAGATTTTATTTATTTATTTGACAGAGAGAGATCACAAGTAGACAGAGAGGCAGGCAGAGAGAGGGAGGGAAGCAGGCTCCCCGCCAAGCAGAGAGCCCGATGCGGGACTCGATCCCAGGACCCCGAGATCACGACCCGAGCCGAAGGCAGCGGCTTAACCCACTGAGCCACCCAGGCGCCCCTAATGCTGGTAATTTTTATGTAAATTTTCACACATGTCCCCTATTTTTCCCTGGCTCTGATTGATATACCAGAAAACCACATCCATCTCTCTTTCTCTCTTTCTCATTCATCATCAAGAGATATCTCTGGCATTGATTTCTTTTGTAGTCCTAGTTCTAGCTGGATAATTCTACCTGTAGTGGTTTCAAACCCCATAATATCACCTCCCATCATGGTAGTGACCCTCTCCAGATGGTCCTGAATTCTGGACTCTGGAATCATCATGGTTTCCCCTTGTCCCTTCAGACCTATTTTGGTTGTAGCTTTCTGCTGCTTTTAATATCAATTTAGCTTCTTAGCCTTTAATCACTGGTATAACCAATTAACTGATATTATACTTCCTTTATTTGAAAGACCTACAGTATTTTCTGTTTTTCTGATTACCTTCATATTCCTTTAGACATATCTCTCATGTTCCATGCTACAGTAGCTCATCACTAGTTTGTCTTCCTCTCTAGGCCATCAGCTCCTTGATAGAAAATACTGCATCTTAATCATTTCTGTCACAAATATTGTTTATGTTTGTATCCACTATACCTAGAAAAAAATTGTATTTAAAAATTGTATATGTATTGTATAATGTTTTATTCATGGACAACATTTAAATTCTTTAATTATTTTCTTCAAAATATAGCATCAGTCAACTTTGTAAGCTCTATTCCTTGTCTTTCCACCACTCCCCGATCCTAACTTTTCATAAAAGTTTATGGCTAAGTCATGCCACACTCTTCTCTGTTATTCTAATTTACCCTTTCAATACCTCTGAACTTTTGTTCCTGATACTAACTTCTGGACTTTTTCTTTTCCTTTGTGTGCTGATGAAATTTTCCTCCATTTACCCAGATCATATGTCACATTTTCTTTAAAGCTTCCCAGGAAAAAAAAAAAAAAAGTTTATTTCATCTTCTATGTTGAGGTATCATTTTACAGTTGTAATACCAGTTAAAATATTTGATGATTTATCATGTGTCTAAATCACTAAATCACTAAACAACATCAGAGAGAACACTTCTCTCTGAACTCTCATGAACAAGTAATTTTCAAAATTATAAATGTGAGTTAGCTTTGTTCTATCATTTTTTTTTCATGTTCTATCACTGGATTTTAATTCTCTTAAAAGCTAGGATTACTGATTGTCTTAGATTCCTCTATAGTGTTAGCAGTACTTGTTATACTTTTTATTTGTTTAATAAATATTTATTGAAATATTTGACCACCTTTTGGTTGAATACACTGGGCTAAATAGAGGTCATAATGTTAAGTGGTAAATGAGTTATATTTTCAAGAACCTGATCATATATCTGGCAAGGTAATATTTTATAATATCATAATGGTACATTCTTATAAATGTGATGTGTTCTGCAAATGGAACTGACAATTTAAAACAAGGAATTTATATCTGAAAGACAGTGGATGGTCTTTCCATATGAAGGAGTCATGTGCAGCATTGATGTTGGTGAAGACAACCTCAAGGTAGGAGAAAGAAGGAGAGGAGTTTTTCAATAATTTACTCACCTATTTCCTCATTTAGCAACACTAAGAACCCATTGAGGTCAAGTATATATTAGGCAATTATTACAACAATAAAGTAAGAAGTGAATAAAATGTAAATTAAGAATGACCCTTAAAAATTGCTATGCTCTAGGAATAAACTATGTTTAAATTATGATCAGGGTGGCATATATAAAGCATGTCTAAATACAACTCATGCTTATCAACAATAAAGATAAACAATTTTGTTTCCTTCAGTACTTTTTTTTTTGCTAGTTTTCTTTTTTAAAAGTATTTATGCTACTGTTCCTATTATGCAATGAATTTTGTTGGAAATGTTCATTCTATTATTAAGAGACAGATTTCAGCAGTGCTGGTCATTTGAAGAGCACTAAGCCACTCCAGGCTATGTTTTCTGCTTTACTACTGTTCCTTGTAGAGCTGTAGAAAGCCCTCTGCCTTGGACCTCAGTGAGACTAAGCCCATTATTTTGCAATATGCACTGTGAAGGGCATTATATTACAGTTAAGTCTTGACATTTTAGCATATAGCATAGGCTGGCATATGAAAATGAGTGAACCAAGGAGCTGACCACAGGAACTTAAAGTCTGTGTTCTAAGTAGTGCACATTTGATTCCAAAGCTATACATCAAAGCAGCAGAATTGTATTCAATTTTTACCTAATTACCCACCCAGTCAGGTGATATTTTCAACTTCATTGTGGTTAAAAATTAAACAATCTCAGAATGATTACATGATTTGAAGGAAACAAGAATTTCTTGCTATCAAAAGTAGCTATGGCTAAATTATTTATCTGATTTTGGATATTTTAATGCAACCTCTAAAAAACTAAGTAGCATCCCAGGCAAGTATATTGAACCAAGGGGAAAGGAATTGTAGCTTGGCTTTTGGAGAGAAGCCTGAGTGTATATATACATAATAACATTCCAAAAGAACGTCAATAAATAAAGAAGATTGATATACTCTTCCGGTGTTGCTCAGTTAGCTTGATATTTTTCTCTAGCCAAGGGAGAAGTTCTGCCACATTTAAAATTTACTCATTTCCTTTCTCCCTTCCTTTTTCTTTCTCTCTTTCACTTATTGAAAGATAAATTTATTAAACCATTAAGGATATAAATTAAAATTATTTTCGTCAATAAGCCTACAGTCTAGGGGAAGATACATGTGTGATAGAATAAGTGTAGTTGTAGGAATATACACAGGACGTGATGACGCTTGCTGCCTCATAGAAGAACTGAAAATGCCAGCTACTTTCTCAGCCTTCTGTGATTTTATGGCATAGCTTATTATCCACCCCAGGTCAATGACAATGGAGGAAATGACTACTGGGGGGCTACTGGAAATATGTTTCTCTCTAACTAAAAACAAAACTAGTAGTAAATGCTCCTTGTTTTTACCTGGATATTATAGAAGCTATATAAGACAGCAGGAGCTGGAACAGCCCTCATATGTCCTGATGGAAAATATCTAAGAATATCTGAACCAATCCAGGTACACTTGTCCCAGAGTTATTACCACCTGCAAAAATGCATTTTAGCCATTCTCATGTCTATTTTAGCTAATTATTTGATTGTTAGAGCCAAAACATCTGAACGGGTGCATTTTCCATATCTTCTTGGAAAATTACTGTCAACTATGATGTTTTGTCTTAAAATTTAATTGTTTATAAAAGGAATCTAAAATATAAATTATAGTGGGAATTGTGAATTTCTTATCTATAATACAATAATTTAAAAATATTATACATTGAAAATGCTTCGGTTCTTTTTACATACTAAATTACCCTTTTACAATACTCTGTGGAACTCATGTGCTTTCATCTTATTGCTATTAACTTGAAATTTAATTTTCATTAATAGGCCTGGAGTATATAAAACACAGAAATAAGTTCGTGATTTCACTTTAGATTCTATAGCTCATTGAATATTGCAGTGAATGCTATTTTATTTATTGTATTAGATGGAAATGATTCTTGTTCTTAGGGAATGAAACACATGGAGTTCTGGTTCTAATTTTTATTTTTAATTATCCCCTTATTTATAATGATTAATTCAAGAAGCCTGTGCTTTGAGTCCTAGTTAATCCTCTTCTAAATATGTTTTTAAATATTGTACCTCTTTTAATTGGTGTGGTTGACAACCTATTAGCCTGATTTATTTGAATTTTAATCACAGGCTTCCTATTAACTTTATGTGTGGCTCTGGGTAGACTACTAGGTGCTTGCATTTTTATTTGTAAATTCGGGCAATAAAAATCCCTGCAGAGAACCAGGTACTTATTATCCTAGATATCTGATCTACTAAATTGTAGAAGATCTAATACCTTCCCTCACATAATTTACCTTGTTGGATATGGATAATCAAGGAACCAAAATATGATGAACTAAAATATAAATGGTAAGTCAACTTGGTAAACATACGACACAGAAGCAAAATTATTCCTTTAGAGCAGTCAAAGAGTTAAAAGTAGTAGATATTTGAGCTGATTCTTAAAGAGTAAGTAAGATTTCATTGGCCATTTGCAGCTAGGGAAATGGTAGATGTGGACACATATATAAGTGATAGGACTGAGCATTTTTGGAAAAAAGTATGATTTTATTATGATAGAGTATAGGGTACTTGAGAAAATATTGGAAAGTTCAAGACACATCATGAACGACCTTGTGTGCTTATCAAGGAGATAGATCTTTATTCTGCAAGAAGTGGAGAGACCATATAGGAAGATGTTTTTTTCCAGTTGGGGAAGGGGTGTTGGTGATTTTGGACACTGTTCCTCATCAAAGCTCACACAAGTACAATGGATAATTTTTTAAAATATGATTTAGAATTAGGGTCCCTCATTTTAACAATTTCCATACTTATAAGAAACATGTAATTCAATTAATTTCAATGAAAAGGAACTTCTTAAAAATAGACGAATAGTTCTCAGCAGTGACTGGTGAAACGGAACAAATGAAGCAGACCACATTGTGGCCTTGAACCAAACAACAGGGGAATAACTTCCACCGTTCAATAGCCAGGCCCAATGCAACATATTTTTGACAATTTTTCCTCACTAAGTATGTATAAGAGCGTCTGAGGAACAAAGACATCTCCAGTCTTCAGCGATCAGTCTTCCAAGAAGGTTCTCAAATAAAAAAGAAAGTGTGCAACTAAATTGCTAACATCACCGGAAAATGTCACTTTTAATTGGATAGGAATTATGCAGCCAGGTGTGACAAGGAGGAAGGGGTTATCATGAGCTAATAATTTGACACAAATGCATCCTCATGCTTCTAATCCCTCTAGAGTCTTATCTCATGATTACCAAACACCCTGCTTAGATATGCCTTATTAGTTCCTCTTTTGGATATCTTCATTCTTAGGAAAACCATACTTCTGTATGCTAGAATATGATGACGTTAGCAGTTTAAAATACGAGCAACTGCTTCAGCTGAACTAGTAGTCCACAAAAATTAATCTACCCTTTACATTAATCTGTGATCCAATCAGAAAATTTCTTTAATCCCAGGAGTTTTATAATGCAGCCTAAATCACTGTGGTCCAGGTGCCTTGGGCTGCTTAAAGGGAAAGTAACAAGAAAAGTTAATCTGAAGATTATTAAGTATTTTAGGCTGGTGCTAGCTGGTATCACCTAGCAACTACAGAATGTACTGGGCAAATCTAACAAATAACAACCCATCCTTTCTGTCACAGAAGATCAAATAATTAGGAAAGAGTAAGAACGCTTGCTGATAGCAGTAAGGAAGATAATGATAAGACATGAGAATTTTAAGAAGACAAAAAGTGGCTGGAGATAACAGTTTATGGATACTGCCATTATTAGTATGATTATTAGTTGAATAACATTCATGAAAGCAGTTCATAAGATGACTTGGAAGTCTTACAGGTGCAGAGTTACAGAAACTGAAGAAATGCTCCACAGGCTGGAAACAAAGGAATTCAGTTACATCATCCACTGCTGAGGAATTGTTATTGGTCAGGTTTACAGAAAAAAAGAGCAAAGAGCTTCAAATGTCACCAGATAGCTGATAAGCTATAGGCCTACACATCTTATTTCCATAAGATTATGCCAGAAGCCTGTTTGTCCTGGGTCAGATTTCTAGGGCTCATACAAATATTCCCTTTGTAAGGTATGTGGAGGAAAAAAGTAGAGTCTGGAAAGAAAGAAATTACACTGGATACACAGAACCAATCTTCTAATACTTTTCTATATTGTAACTTTAAAAGTAAAATAAAGGAGTTTACCTTTCAAGTTAAAAACTGAATCCTCTCCTTCCAGCCATAGAGGTGTAACTGGTTAACAGACTTGCCCTCCCAGTCATAAATTCCTTAAGTTTGAGAATACCTATGTTAGGCAAAAATGTTGAGGGATTGAACGATAGGCAGTGCAGACTGTGATCCTTCGCAAATGGGAACCACAAAGAGTGAGCTCCATGATCACACTCACCATACGCACGGATTTCTGCTTTGGAGCACTTTTCCAACAAGGAACATGCAAGTGGATCCCAAGCATAGCTTTAGTCTCAGTAAATTGCAAGAGCATAACTAAGAATTCTGAGCTGCTGACGTAGTCAGAATTTACAGCAGGGCATAACTGAGGAGAGGAGACCACACAGAGATAAGCGTTCCTGGCTAATGGACAAGAGATGTTGAGAGTCTCGCAGGGATCACCCGTTGTTGCAGAAATGTGCAATTCAGGAACACTGAAGTGGTAACAGTACACCCAGAATGGAAGATTGAACTGAACACCTTAGTTAGGTACTCAGCTGAGACATTAGAGGAGCCTTGCCTTAGAGATAGAGTAAGGGCACACCCCAGTACTGAGTTCGAACCCAAAGCAGACCTGAACTAACAGATAATAAAAGTAAGCCTAGCCACACCAACAGATATCACCTCTAATTTAACTGTCGGACAGAACAAAACTCAACCCCTTAAGGAAGTTGATATAATTCATCTATGTTGTGCAATATACAATTCCCAGACATGCTTAAAATATTACCTACATTTAAAATGAAGAGAACTTAATAAATCTTGATATTATGATGCCAGATACTTTATAATTAGTTGAAAAAAAATTTAAAGCAGATATTATAAATATATTTAAGGACTTAATGGAAAATATGACAAAAATGGATGAAAGCATGAGGACTTCAAGTAAATAACCTCATGTAAATTTGAAATTTATATGAAGGAACTTGACCTTGGAACAGACCTGTTTTCTCATGGGTAATCAGAATGTTCCTCTTGAGGGGGAAACAGGAATTTATTGCCAGTACTTTAATCCAACATGACTATATGTAGTAGGACATATTTATTTCTGTCTCTTTTCATTATCTTTTCCTTAATTTTGATTTTCAATAGTTTGACAATGATATGCCAGTTGTAGTTTTCTTTGTATTTATCTTGCCTTCTTAGTTCTTAATGCTGTACTTGTAATCTGATTTTGACTTGTTTTTTCCCTCTTTATTATTTTTTTTTCCTTGGTCTCTGAACACTCTCAGGATATTCTCTTTTTCCCCCACTATTCTAAAATCTCATGATAATATGTCTTGGCAGGGATCTTTTTTAGCTGTAGTCCTGGCACTTGTTGGACCATTTTAATCTATGAATGCACGAGTTTGAGTTCTGAAAATATATATCAAATTATTTAGTCCTTTTTCATTTTTTTCTCATTCTTTAATTCCCTACTATATTCAGATTTTGTAACATCTGAGCAGATTCCATACTTTCAAATAGTTTTTTCAAATCATTTTTAAACATACTTTTTAATGTTTTTGATCTACTGTCTGAGAGAACTCTACATCTTACATTCCCAATATTTTACTGATTTTATTTTTAATTATTTATTTATTTTTTGGAAAGAGAGAGAAGGAAAATGTGCAAGTGGGAATGGGGAAGGGCAGGGAGAGAGAGAATCTTAAGCAGGCTCCATGCTCAGCACAGAGCATGATGCAAGGATCAATCTCATGATCCTGAGATCCCATGACCTGAGCCAAAATCAGGAGTCAGATGCTTATCTGTCTGAGCCATCCATACACCACTTTATTGATTTTGAATTTATGGTAACATATGTACATTTCAAAGGGCTTGTTTTTTCCTTCTCTGAATGTTTCTTTTTAGATATCACTTTTTGTTTTATGGTTTCCACTTATTGATGGGCTTGACTGTGAGTTAAAATCACTATATCATACATTATGGGATCCACAATATTCTTTGGAGCTAGTTTTTTATTGATCAGATAACATTCTTTCAATGTATTTCCTGGAGGGTAAACTAGGCTGCAAGCCTGCTGAATCCTCATAGTGGAAATGGAGGGAGGAATAGCTCTCACCATGTTCTTCTTTCAGAAAATCACCACTGCTTTCTCTTAATCCTGGTATTCTCCAGTCCAGGTACCTGCTGATCTATCCTCTCAAGGTTGTATTCTCCAGGGTTTTTTTGAGGGTGGTAGAAGACAGTGGCCAGGTTGTATGGGATGGCAGAGTACACCCTGGGGTGCATACCAAATTTAGAATTGCCTGTCATTGCAAATTTCTGAACCCTCCTGCCACTCTCAGGTGTAAATTAGACTTTTCTGAGCTTCTTCCACTATGAGCTTGGATGCATTTTCATTAAGTCTGTGGATTTTCAGCAGGAGACTGCAGAGGACAGCTTGCCTGCTACCACCTCTTTTGATAAAGTTTTATTAGAACAGAGCTGCACCCATTCATTTTGGTATTGTCAGTGGCTGTTTTCACAAAACAATGGCACTGTTGAGCAATCGTTACGGAGGCTGTGTGGTGCAGAAACCAAATGTATTTACTATGATGCTGTAGAAAATATTCACCACCCCCTGGTGTAGAGTGTTATTTTTTTTTTTTCCATCTCACAGCTTCTAAAATTTTGCTTTTATTATTTCCTCTTCCCTGTTCTTTTCATCCTTATGGATATATTATAGTTGATCTTTTAATGTAATTTGTTCAGATTTCACCTTGAACTACAGTTAAACATGAGGCTGCAGTCTACCCGCTAAAAGCGAGGGCTTTGACCACTCCTCTTTGTCATCACCACCTAACCTGACTGATTAGGACATTTTGACCTATCCAGCATAATTTCCATCATTCTTGGAGCAACTGGCTGGCTCAGTGGGTTAAAGCCTCTACCTTCAGCTCAGGTCATGATCCCAGGGTGCTGGGCTCAAGCCCCGCATGGGGCTCTCTGCTCAGCAGAGAGCCTGCTTCCTCCTCTCTTTCTCTGCCTGCCTCTCTGCCCACTTGTGATCTCTGTCTGTCAAATAAATAAATAAAATCTTAAAATAAAAACAGAATTTCCATCACTCTTTGTTTCTATAACTGAATAGTAAATATTTACTAATATCTTTGGCATTTAAGTTTTTCATGCTCCCCTACATTTTGTCAGTTACAAAAAAAAATCCACATAAGTTTACAAGATGCTGGTGGTAATTTAATTTTATATAATTTCATCCAGAAAACATGTGTAGAGCATTAAAGACACAGGCTGCATCACATATGATGCTTAGCACACTAAGAATAACAATAACAACAATAATAATAAATATAAAAGAGACATAGTCACTATACTTAGAAAATGTAGCCAAATTGGGGATATGGAAATAAAAAGGAATATTTCAAATCAATATAATATGAGCTATTATAGAGTAAGAACAGCTGACATAGAAATTAGATTTACCTCTGAGAATCATACCAAGCTTCATATTCAGGACTAAATAGAATGTTGACAATCAGAGCAGGAAGGGTACTCCTGCTAAAGACAATCATGTATGTATATGTATACATATGTATGTATATGTATGGATATTTCTTAAATATTTGTATACATACATATGTATATGTGTACATATTTCTTAAATATATATGTATATATACACACATATATATATTCTTAAATATTTGGAACACAAAATTCTACCATTATTCAGCTGTGCAACTTCTGGTAAGTTACTTAACTTCTATAAATTTTAGTTTTCTCATCTGTAAGATGAAGGTAATATTAATACTTTCCTCAAAGTTTTCTTCAAGGATTATATGAAATATTGCTCTTGATGGATGTAACAGAATTTCTGGCACATAATAAATGCTCAGCAAAAGGTAATTGTCTATGTCATTATATTCATTTTCTTTGTAAAGAGGGGGTAGAATTTTAGCCAAATAAGTCTATGAAAAGATTTCAAGCACAGTGGTAGTTTTCAATTGGAGGAATCTTGGAAAGGAGTAATTTTGTAATCATCCTTTAATTTAGAGAATATAGACAGCTAATTATTTTTTTCTCAACAGCTATGAATGAATCTGTTAAGGAATGATTTACAATCAGACATCTCAGGGTTAGAATGAGGATCGACTGAATTCATGTTTATCTAAATAATTTCCACAACTTTTCTTAAAAATCAATAATCCAGCTACTTACAATTTATATCTATTTCTCCTGGGCAGATCTTATTCAGCAAGTTGGGTAGCATCACTTGAAGGAAATATATCAATATATTTTCCCCAGATGTTACTACAACTTATGTATCCTTTGATTTTGTTTGGTTTTTATTTTGAAAAAAAGCCTTAGCAAAATCATACAGAATTGGTTGTTTAGAAAAAAACAAAAACAAAACAACAGGGCAACATTTATTGATCTTCAAGTAGGTCTAGATAAAAAACAATATGTGGTGTGATTTAGTACACTGTTGACTTAAAACATTTTTCGTATTTTTCCCATTACCCTTTTATTAAAAGACATTATAGATCTGGCATACTTTCAGTGTTTAGATTACTATAATGTTGAGGACTATGGTATGTCAAGTTAAATACAGTGACTGTGTCTATTTGGGTCTCTTAAATAATCTACTGAAAGCTTACACAAGTGTCTTTTTAGGACCCACAGAAGCAAGCAGCAGGCTTGTGTATTGTAATGTTTTTATTCTTGCATGTTAGGTGTCCACTTCTTAATGAACTCAAATTATGCTTCGTTGTATAACCCTTGACCTAAATATTCGTAGAAATTTTTGAGTCTCTCTGTAAGTTATTAGAATTGCACAATTCAATAATTTTCTTTGCAGAATTCTTGTGACAAATTTCTTTCTAAGCTTCTTAATCTCTCTGAATATGGCACAGCATTTTATCCATATTTAAGATGAATCACTTTCTATTTTGTATAAAAGAAGTTTAAGCCAATGGAGAGGCTCCAAACTTAGCAGATATTTAAAGGGACTTCGTGTCAGTCACTGGAATATAAACCACTGAAGGGAAGTGTTCTCTTGGTTTCTGTAAATGTCATATTGGGAGCAGTCTCTGGGGCAAATCATGCAGGAGCTAAGCAGCTCCTAAGCAGCACCAGCCTTTGAGGATTAAAAAGGACCAGGAATGCACAAGATTGGGGCTGGACTTAGTTTCAGAGGCTGGTCCTTATGAGAGTAGTTTAGAAGCCTATAGCAGGGGGTTGATGAGTCGGCAAGCTCACACTCAGCAGTGTACTCAAGAGAAAGAGGTCATGGCCATTCAGCACTGAAAACAGAGCCTGAAGGAAGTTCCTATGGTGATTTAAACAGTCTAAAGTCATAGAGTTATTTGTTCAAAATAATCACTTTCTTTAGAGCTAACATTATTTCAGAATGTCTTGTTTATGCTTTGTGTTGAAAAAAAAAAAAAGGATCTTACAAATTCAAGGTAGTCTAGTTCAATCCAGCAATTTTTTTCCTTCAAATTTACTCCTAGTACAATTTCCCTTTTCATCATTAAGCGTCCTCCAACTTTGGCTGGACTCTATTGCAACAATGAAAAACAAGCTTGACAAGCTCGTGCTTAACAGTGTACTCAGAGGAAAGAGGTCATGTCCATTTAGCATTTACGGCACAGCCTCAGAGACATTCCTTTGGCCACTCTATTGTATAGTCAAAGCTTCCCCAGGTATTGGCAAGCCAGCAGGGTACTTCGTGTGTGTGTGTGTGTGTGTGTGTGTGTGTGTGTGTGTGTGTGTGTTGAGAGTGTTCTTTACCTTGATCTCTTCTGATTATCAATCATGTAGTAATGCTAGAAAGCAGTTGACTTCCAAATAATTGACTCTTATCAGCCTTGGCAGTTCTTGGTGGTTCCCAGGAATTTACCTCCCTTCTATATCCATGATCTCAGGGACCCCACAGATTGTAGCTATCAGTCCTTCCCTCAAAAATTAATGCGACCCACATCCCTCTACTGCTAAGTTCACACTCTACCAGTCAGGCCTAGTGTGGAATGGTGGACTGTGCTGTGTTATTTCTGTTATGCTCACAACTACATCAATTGGAATCTCTTTCTATCTATGGTACCAAGTTAGAGTTGGCTACAGGAGGTGGGTATACAAAATTTGGAAGACAGAAGTAAATCTGTGACTATTCTTCTGAAGGTATTTCTGCTGCTAGATGCAGGGGTGGGGGAGGAATTGTACAGTAATAGGTGGGTTTCCAATTGTTCTCATTCTCCTCTTGTCTATATGCAGTTTTTCTTCCCAGCTACTGGTTCTGCTGGCAAACAGCATTGTTAGCCCAATCACAGCACCCTTAACTGTGGACCCACAGAGGCTAGTGCTGCACTGAAAGAATGGGGTCTAGTAGACCTCCCAGAAGCTGCTCCATCGTGGTCCCACTTATGGCTCTGGAAGAACTTGACTTCTCAGACTGACTGATTAATTAACTACTACAACACCAACCCCTCCACCATACTTTTAGACCTTCATTTTCATCTCTTCCCCAAGTTGGTCTAATTCCTATTATAAATCTATATTCTACAGCATTGATAATGACTCCCTTAACCCAACCTTGCTTGGGACAGGTGGAAACGTTTGTCTACTCTCTTTGCTAAATGTTGACTTCACCTGACCTCAAAAGAAAGGTGGATTTCTACATTCTTCTTTGCTTCCTCACCTCTACATTTGTAAGCAGAAATCGTCCTAAGATTGCCAACTCCTGGATTTCTGGCTGGGTCAGATACAAGTCATCGTTCAGACCTTTTTCCTTCCCAGACCATTTTAAACATCCAGGGGAATTCCTTGATTACCTTATGATTCTCACGGTTATTGGGCATGGGGATGCCAGGAACAGAAACATTTCAGTTCCATACTCTGCATTTCATCTCCTCTCTATAGATATTCATAATATCTGTGTTATTCTCCATTTCATATTCCCATTCCTTTTGTATTATATCTGTTATGGCATATTTGAATTGCAAGACAAGATTGAGCATCTTTTTCCTGGTTTTCCTTTTGAGGGTGGTCATTTGGAAAATCAAATTAAAATTAACCCTCTGATCTTCTTCATGCATTTAATGTTTACTTTGTCACAGTTAGCCCTTTGCCTCCTCTAAGTGAAATGGGAAGTATTGCTTAACTTTAAGGCACCCTGCTGATGAAGTTGTAGCTCCTGATATTCTACCCCTACAGAGGAGGCTAACTCAGGACATGAAGAAAGCTCAGGCTGCAGGGCTGTTTCCAACAAATAGGAAGCCAAGATGCTGAGAAATGGGTGAAGATTGGTTTCTTCCTACTAGACTGTTTTTGCTTTGGCTGGTGAGGAAATGGTGCTATTTGCAGAAAACAGGCCTTGGAAACAAAGAACTTGGATTTCCAGAGATTTCTATTGACTATGGTTTTGCTATCTGGATGTGGTAATTTGTTTATAAATTTGTTTATAAATTTATAAATTTGTCAATCCACAATAATTAATACAGAATGCGGAAAGTATTGCTTTTTGTTCTTTAGTTTGAATCTTGCTAAAATTACTATTTGTATTTTATTCACCTAATCTTTTGCAACTACATAGGTATTGAATTTCACCTTTTAACTTTTTACATTTAAATCTATTCATACTTTTTTTTTCATTATTGTTCACATTTTGATACATTGATCATCCAAATTCTTTTTACTATGCTCCAAAATAGTTCAGACATACCTGGTATTCCACCTCTATCTGAGTCTTCAAATAAACCCTGAGGTAGTAAAAATGCATGTGTAAGGATGTTCTAAATAATAAAATGATTAACAATAATTGTCAGTCCCTTTACATGTATTGTCTCATTGTCTTAAGCAACGTTGGATATGTGAAATACGTCTATGAGGAAATTTGCTGCTTATGAAATTAATAAGTCAATTGTTACATAACTGTTGCATGCTGTATCCAGTATTAGAACTCCAAGCTGTATACAGCTCCAGAGCCTAGCTCCTAAACCCTAACATTCTACTACATTGCTCAGAGCATTCTTTCGCATTTTTTCTACTCCAGCTTAGATAATTCACTATTAATTTGTCAAAGTAAGTCTCTTCAGAAGCCACTGAATACTGAGTCATAGTGCTTCCTAGACCTCTCCTACTAACAGATTTTTTCCATGCTGACTCTAGGTAGGGAGGGGTTGGGGGAGCAGCCTGTAACACACCTACTTCATGGCCTCTACCCAGGTAACAATGTTGCAAATGACACTTTTTGAAGATCAAGAAGCATAAGATCACTGAACCTTTATAATATTGTTCGCAATTGATTTTTTTCTTTAAACTTCATCTTCTATTTCTACTAAATTTTGTTTTAGGATAAAGGGAAATGGATACTGTATGATGTGAGAAAATTGCTACTTGTTAGACCATGAGAAAAGACATGGGAAATATCACTTCTAATTCTCTCCCATCCAGTGATATCAGTCTCCATCAAAAGCAGCTCATGTCCTTCCTGTGCTATAAAACCTTCTGTGACATTATGGGACCAAAGTGGTTACTTTAATTTTAAATGTAATAGGAGGATTACTTACCCCACACAATCAGATACATAATAAATGCTGGGGGATCAGCAAAGCTTTGCAGGAATATGTGAGCTGTAGTGTTTTGGTGATATCCGCTTGTTGTAGACTATTGATTTCTACAAAAAGGTATGATTTCTAAAAAGAGAAGAAATGTGTGAACAAATCCTTTAAAATGAAAATAAGTCCAGTGATGAGAAGGCATTTGATGAAGTGAATTTTGCCTTCATCCTGGGCTTTTCTAAGAGATCCAACCTGCTAATACAAATAATGGTGTTGATACAAACGTTAACTTCTGAAAAAAATCCTTCTTTCAGACTTATATAACAATGTGCTCAGTGTTTTACATATATTTATTTATTAATTATAAATAGTCATATTTATTCTAACAATTTTAAGAGGCAGATATCATTATATTTCTCTTTATTTATTTTTAAATATTGTATTTATTTATTTCAGAGAGAGAGAGAGCCCATGAGGGGGCAGGAGAAGGGGAAAGGGAGAAGCAGACTCCCTGCTGAGCAATAGCCAGATCCAGGGCTTGATTCCAGGACCCCAGGATCACGACCTGATCCAAAGGCAGTTGGTTAACCAACTGAGCCACCCAGGTGTCCCCATTATATTTTTCATTTGCACATAAAGAACACATGGTTCAGAGTGGTTCACTAAGTGTCCAATGTCACAATACTATTTAGTACATCTGCCAACATTTAGAATCAATTCTTGATCCCACAGATTACCTCTTAAACAATGTTCCTGCACTACAAATGGCAAACAGGCAAAAGTTGCACTCTGGGTAACGGCTCTCACTGACTCTGAATTTATTTGGAGCCTGCCTATCCTACTTCTTTTCCATTCCTTTTTTCTATTGTCTCTGTTCGTTTTCCATCATCCCCACAGATGATGGTTAATTTTATTTGTCAATGTAACAGAGCTACAGGGTGCCCAGATATCTGATCAAACATCCTTCTGAGTGTATCTGTGAGGGTGTTTTGGGTAAAGATTAACATTTACATCAGTAGACTGAATAAAGCAGATTGTCCTCCCTAAAATGGGTGCGCCTCATCCAGTCAGTAAAATGCCTGAATAAAACAGAAAGGGTGACCCTCCCCTGAGTAAGAGACTTCTTGCCTGACTACCTTTGAAATGGGACCATGGTTTTTTTTTGCCACTGGGTTCCAATTCAAGCATTATATCTTCATCTGGTCTACTGCAGTAGTCTCTTAATTATTCTTTCTAGGTTTGCATCTTTACAATTCTTCAAAGAGCAGTCAGGATGACATGGTAACATTTAAATAAAACTAACCTAGTATTCAATTCAAAATCTTGCGTTGGCTTTATATTAGCTTCCTATTGCTTCCATAACAAAATACCACAAATGCAGTGACTTAGGGCAACACAAATGTATTTTTGTCCAGTTCTGGAGCTCAAAGTCCACATGAATCTCACTGGGCTGCCACCCAAACTGCACTTTTTTTCTAGAAACTCCAGGGAAGAATCTCTTCCCTTTATTTTTTTTTTCCAGCTTCTAGAGGGTTCTAGAGGCTTCTCTTCTAGAGACTGTCTGCATTCCTAGGCTTTCCTTCTTCCCTTTCTATCTCCCACCTCAGCAATGGAATATCAGGTCTTTGCCAAACACCATCATTCTGACATTGACTCCTCCTCTACCTTTGGCTTCAACATTTAAAGACCTTTGTAATTACATTGGACCCACCTGAGTAATGCAGAATAAACTTCCTATTTTAAGGTCAGCTGGTTAGCAATATTAATTCTCTGTTGCCACATAAGGTTACATATTCACAATGCAGGGGCTTAAGATAGACTTTGTGGAGCCATTATTTTGTCTGCCATAAGCTTACGAAATATGTTTTAAAAAGATGTAAACTTTTTAAATCCTAAATCTCCCCACTGTTTGAGGCCTCCCTACCTCCCCACCACCCCAACTCCCCATATCCATTTCAGACAGCCCTTTCCTTTGCTCACTGGTTTTTAATGGATCTAACCAGATATCACCAGCTTCAGGATTTTTGCGCTTGCTGTCCCTTTGTGTGGAAGGCTCTGCCCCACATTGCCCTTGGTTCGTTCTTGTCTTTGAGTCTATTTCCTCAGAGAGGCTTTCCTGGCCATTTCATATAAAATAGTCCCAAATGGTACACTCTTTTAATTTATTCCTTTCATAGAACTTACTACCAGCTGATATTGCCTTATTCATTTATTTCCTTGTTTCATGTCTTTTTTTTTACCCTCTAGAAAGATAGACACAAGTGAATAGGCTCTTTTTTGTTGTTTTAACAACTTTACCTTCAGAGTTTACAACAGCACCTTGCTTGTAAGTTCTCAGCATATATTTGTTGAATAAATGATTGAATAGTTTTATGAATAAATTTTAAAGATTTTTTTTTTAATTTATTTGACAGATCACAAGGAGGCAGAGAGGCAGGCAGAGAGAGACAGGAGGAGGCAGGCTCCCTGCTGAGCAGAGAGCCCAATTCGGGACTCGATCCCAGGACCCCGAGATCATGACCTGAGCCGAAGGCAGAGGCTTTAACCACTGAGCCACCCAGGCGCCCCTTATGAATAAATTTTAAATGAATGTCACCGAACCAATCACACACTTACATTTCTTTTCTCCCAGCAGGAAAAAGGATCTGTCAGTCTATTTTCCATCTCTATAGAGCTAGCCATTATTTCAAAAGGAAGAAAACTTCTATTCCTTGCTCCCTCTGGGGTACTGTGCACGTTCCTCTGAGGGCATTTTTAGCTCACAACAAAGTTGTCTTTATTCTGCAGTTCCTAATCCCTCTTTCATCTGATGCTCTGGGAAACAAAAAAAGTAGCTGCTCTCTGAGGGATGTACTAGAGAATTACATTAATTTAGAAAACAAGAGAATTTACCAAGAGGTTCTGTGATCTGAATGGGATGTGAAGGTCACTCTGTGCCTCTTTGTAAGTTACATAATGCGCTTTCCTCCATACTTACTTGCATTTCATGAAATTCTCACTTGTGTCAGTTAGCTACAAATTTGGAAATGTAGCCAATCAGAATCTGCTCCAGATAAATCTGAGGCAAAAGCTATTGCATTAGGTCTAATAGAGAACTTCTGCAAGCCTGACGTAAACCCTTTTAGGATCTGTTCCGATTACATTTTAAATCTTTTTATGTATCTAGTCCTGCATCTCTGTTGTTACTTGAGCCTTCAAGGTTAAGAGAACTGGTTCATTCCTTCTAAGATTTTGGTGTACTCATTCCAATCATTTGCATACCCTTTAAGGTGCTCTGAGTATAAGAAAAGAAAAAAGGAAATATTCTCACTTCTCCTTTGACGACTTGTATTACGTAGTTGAAGAATTCAGTGGTGGCAGAGGTCATCTATTTCTTGCTTAGCAGTGTATACTTAGTAAATAGCAGGTATTTGTGCTTAATTGATATTAGCTTAATTAGTTCATTGATGTCTTTAATACTCAGCATCCTGTGAGAATTCAGAATAGATAGCAATGATTATTTTTTATTTTAAAAAAAGATAAACCCTTCAAATAGATTACCAATCACATATTTTGCTCTAAACTATATATAAAGCTGTGATTTTACTTGTACTATTAAAAATAGATAGCCTAGCTGCCTAATGCCTTAAGACAAACTTACCACAGGTACTTCTATTCACTTCTACCTGTAAAAGAGAGTGTGGCTATGAAAGCCATGTTTCATCAGTGCAGGTAGAACCTTGGCATGACACACTACAAATTTTCTAATAGCACTGTTTTTCATTAATCTCCATTTCACTGAGACAGATTCCATTATATGGGTAACTCCCTGAAGAGTTTGAAGTCTAGAGCAATTCTCTTCTATATACTTGAGTGCAGTATATGATATTTATATAGTCCTACATTCCAAAGAGCCCAAAGCACTTGATAAATATCATCTCATTGATCCTATCCACTTTTCTGAACAGTAAATGGCAAGAATTGGTATTACCATTTAGCAGTGAGAGAATTCTGGAAACTAAAATGCAAAATGATTCAAAAGACCAGTAAGAAGGGGGCGCCTGGGTGGCTCAGTGGGTTAAAGCCTCTGCCTTCGGCTCAGGTCATGATCCCAGGGTTCTGGTATAGAGCCCCGCAACGGGATCTCTGCTCAGCAGGGAGCCTGCTTCCTCCTCTCTCTCTCTGCCTGCTTCTCTGCCTACTTGTGATCTCTGTCTGTCAAATAAATAAATAAAATCCTAAAAAAAAAAATGGTTAAAAAAAAAAAAAAGACCAGTAAGAAGGACAAAAAGTATCTTGGTCACAAAGCTCAACTAAAAGCCCTCCTGAGTCTCCAAAATGTATCTTTTCTCTCAGCTATATTATTCCTTTAACTCAAATTCTTAAAGAAACAGTTCTTTTTCTCTTATCTGCTTTTATTTAAATATATGTATTTTGACATCAGGCTCAAAATGTTCTTCCCCATGCAACTCTGGTAATTTTTCTCAATTTTCAAGATCTATAATACGTCCATCAATGTAATATTACATGTTATCAATTTTCTAATCCTGAGATTTTTGTTTTCAGGTATCACTCTGTGTTTTGCCATCACTTGGAATTTCTCCACTGCTGAAAATCTCAATGAAAATATATGACCACAGATTGTCATCCTGCCAGTCCCTCATTTTTTTACATTTTTCTTTCATTATTTCTGTGACTTCACTGGAGCTTCTAGTCTTTTCCCCTCTAGTTTATCTTAAACTTCTGGACCTCTCTCTGTGTTTGCCCTTCATTGTGTAGCTTGGACACCATGCTCCATTATTTCAATCATTCTCCTAGGAACACAGCTTCCTGATACCTTTTCTCTTTGTATGTTCCTTTATTTACTTATGGGATGAGAGAGGGTCTGTTCTACAAATCACAAAACCTGGGACACCTGAGTGGCTCAGTCGGTTAAGCAGCCAATTCTTGATTTTGACACAGGTCACGATCTCTGGGTCATGAGATCGAGTGCCATGTTGGGCTTCACACTGAGCGTGGGGTCTGCTTGAGATTCTCTTGCTTCCTCTCTCTTCACTTCTTCCCCTCCTTGTGCACGGACATGTGCATGCTAAGATAAATAAATAAATCTTTAAAAATATCACAAAACATTCGAGCTTAATGTTACAGAAAATAATAAAAGAAGCATAAGAATTCATGGTAATAAATCCAATGAGGTAACAAATGTATTTGTGGTGCTATAGCCAAATAGTTATCAGATCCAATAGATTTCATCTCTACCTCCTTTCTATCCCACTACACTACTTCCTTCTATCCTACTCTACCTCCTTCTATCCTGTTACTTAATCCTACTACCTCAGCTCAACTTTTGGAATAGGCTTCTAGTATTTTTTTTTTCTACTTATGTTTCCTCCTTTCTTGAGACAATTCTCTATACAGTAATGAAATAATTTCTCTCAAATGCAAGTATAAACATGTCATTTCCATGTTTAAAATATTAGTAGATTTCTTTTTGTTAAATAGTTCATTTTTAATGTCCATATAGAATAAAATTACTCCTCCCATCACATACAATAAGAATTAACCCTGAGTTTGTTTTTATAACATGAAATTGCATCCTCATCTGTCCACAGCTTCACATTGGGCTTCACTTTCTACCACTCTGCTTTACATATTATTTTTTCCAGAAATAAGAGCATCTTTACAGTTCTCTTTAAAAAATCACATTGTCCATAACACCATCTATTCACAGAATCTTCTCTCTACTTAGAATGTTCTTTCCAATAGTGTCTGGTGGATACATTGTTACCCAATTTCCCTCATGGGAGTGCTTTCAGTCCTAACTCCGTCTCTGGCTCTCCCTCTTGTTTATGTCTGTTCAAGGACCTCACTGGGAACTACTTGTTCTGGGACTCCTGGAGATTAACATTACACACCTTAGAAATGACCATTGAGGCTGGTATGCTGGGATGCTGGGAGGCTTGCTTTGGCCTCCTATGGACCTGTTAGGAATAACATCGTCTTTCCTCTTTCTGGTGCACAGATTGTGCCAGGAGAGGTCTGTTAAATGTGTCACCTAGCTGTCAGTTAGGTGTGTGCAAACCCTTTGAAGTGCATGCAGACCCTCTGATCTCACTACAGTGCCCTCCTCTGCATCCTTTTGCCCTGTAAAATCTGTAGACTCTGGTTTAGGCATTACAAAGAATAGCTGCACAGCTACAGACTCCCATCCTCCCCAACCTCCTTGTCAGGGAGGATGAAACTCTGGGTGAACCATATGGAGTAGCCTGCTTCATTTTTCAGTCCCAAATGACTTCTCAGTTCAGGGGATACTTTACAGCTTCCTTTCCACCTTCTAACATCCTCTCAAATACTGGGACACAGTGAACCCTTATCTACCTCTGAGACCTCAATACTTTCATCAAAATGATGGAAATATATTAAAATTTGTCCCTGTTTATTTCATAAGAATTAATGCATATTAATTCTTATGAAATGTACATTACATTATGTACATTATGTACATTAATTGCTACACTAGACACTTTGTTGTAGTAATACATATAACATTCTCCCTTATTCAAGATTCTGGAATGTAGGATCTGTCTCTTATTAGCCTCTGAAATACTAGGGCATAACTCTATACTTGGCAGCTGGCTGGAGCACCGGAGATGGTTACTAAATAAACCAAATTGATAAATATAGCTAGACCAAATCAGTATGTATGTGACAGGAATTTCTTGGAAATGGTAATTTCAAGACATTTCTAGACATGGTAATACAAACTTAATTCCATTTTATTATTATATCTAAACAAATGCAAAGTTCATAATTCACAGTGCATGAAAAAATGCCTTCACCTCCTGTTCCTACTGCTTCTGCCTCTGAGATCCTTTACCACTGATGGCTTATGCAAATTTTGAATGAGGCTTTTCCCTGGGTCCTAGAGGAATTAGATACTTTGTACCATATGCTGTAAATGTCTAACTTCAATTTATGTTTCCAAAATGTAACAGTGTAAAACCTGCTGGTTAGTTGCCCTAAGGAAAAGAAAATCTTTCCAACTGGATTGTATTCAAACATGATAGGTGGAAAAACCAACTTTCTCTTATTACTATTTTTGTCAGTATCAATAGGTTTTCTAACTGCTGTCACACATTCTAATTTAAAACCACGTGTTCCCTCCAAAAATGAGAACTGAGAGTGAAAGGCAAGCTTTAAATGTAGAGTGCTTTACTCTTGAATTACTGCTGAGTACATAAAAAATGAAAATCCTGTTTAAAAGTTCAGGAAGTGTTTGATAAGAAATAAAGAGGTCAGAAAAATAGTTTCTCCTGATAAGCCTACATTTTAAATCTATTTCATAGGGCAGTAAATTGCCTGGCTATATTAAAAAAAAATAACCAAAATGCATTACTCAAAATTTGTTTCCCATAATTGATGGCTTTGCAAAATGTAACTGATGGACATCCCTATTCCTGAATAAAATTAGCAAATCCCTAAAATGAGAAAGCAAAAAGAAATAAAAATAATGCTTTTTCCTCCAACTTTCTTCTCTCCACTTGTGTATGGTGGATGCGCAGTGGCGCACATGTCTGTCTGTGTCTGTGTCTACCCATATCTTTAAAAATAAAATGGGCTGGAATGGAAGGCAGGTTGCAAAATGAAGGTTATTATAGTTCTGTCTTTGCTTCAGTTAGGTTACATGCTTACAGTTTTGAGGTTTGGTGACTCATGTCTTTTCCTATTTTGAATTGACTTATCTGGGAAGGAATCCAATATGTCTGTTGAAGAGATCCTAGCCTATAAATGAGACGGCCATGAAAGCATAATTAGCAAGGAATGACATGGTCAGTCAGGTTTATATGTTGGGAATATCATTCGGATAGCTATATGGAGACTAAATGTAGCAGAGAACACCAGAGTTAGGAAAACTGATTTAGAAGCTATTGCACTGGCCTTGACAGGAGACTATGGGAACCTGGAATAAAAAAGTGAAGGTGACAATGAAGAAAAATGGGGAGATTTGTCCCATGTGTAGGCACTATTGTATACAGAACTTGGTGTGTATACACATGATGTGAGTGAAGAGAAAAAGGTTGCAGATCTGGTTTTCTTGGTATGTGGCTTAGTGACTTGGTTACAGACGGGGTAATTCTAGTGAGTTTAAGAGAATTATAAATCCCTTCAGTATTTTCATGTAAGGGTTTATAGAATGGGTATTCAGGTTAGGGTTCTGTATTTGATATATGTTTAGAAGGTATTTTTATATTCATTAAAACTACAGGGATGCTTAAAACATCCCAGATGAGGGTTTAGAGCACTGTTTATTAATTTTTGATTGTTACAGATAATAGCTTTGAGGATTAGAGCAAATGCATGACTCCTATTTCAAAATTTTGTATTCAATACCAGGGGATTTGTGTTCCTGTAAACATATTCATTGGCCCCAGGTTAACAATCTCTTGAGGGGTGCTTCAGTCATTAAGCGGCTGCCTTGGGCTCAGGTCATGATCCCAGGACCCTGGGATGGAGCCCTATATCGGGCTCCCTGCTCAGAGGGAAGCCTGCTTCTCCCTCTCCCACTCTTGTGTGCCCTCTCTCACTGTGTCTCTCTCTGTCAAATAAATAAAAATCTTAAAAAAAAAGAAGAACCTCTTGAGTTACACAAAGAATGGAGGAGGAATAGTAATAAAACTTGTAGGGAAGCTACTCAGTAAATCATTAAAAACTTAACTTCAGTATTAACTGAAAATATTTTCTGTGGTGAGATCATCTCCATTGGACATTTCCCTTAAAGAATAAATCAACCCTTGATTCTATGGATTAATGAATTTGTTCATATATCATGATCTTGAAATGCAGCAAAGATAACTTTAAAGAGAAAACAGAGAAATTTATTTTCTAACTCAGGAGATGATTTTAATTTTGACATAAACTATACTATCTCCAGGAAATTCATAGTGTTACTTGCTTGAAGCCCAAACTATATTCTTTAAAGCTTTTATAAGTAACAGAGTTCTTTGATGCTTAATTAAGACTTTTGGCATGACCACCATACCAAGCTTCCTGCCAATATTAAACAATTTACTCCATAGCTAAAAATAGCTCTGGTTAAATTGAAATTGACAGACAATGAAGCAGTAGTTGGGAGTGTTTATTGAATACCATGCCCCAATTTTGTTAATGAAGGTATGCATTATGCTCCAGTTGGTACATTATTTGCAAAGCCAGGAATGGTTCCAATTCCTATGCCTGGTGCCAAGATCTATAATTTAGTCAGTAAAGAGAAGACACGTGCTGCAGGCATGTGCCACCATAACAACGGGGAATCCTGAGCCCTGGGAGAGAACTGCTCCAGGATGAATGTCTGCCAGCTTTTAGGTCTCCTAATTTCATCACTGCCCCATTAAATTCTAACTTTCTTAACTAGAATAACATTTCCTGAATGCCGTATGTCAGACACAACACTAAGTGAGGAAGAAGGTAGGAAACTGGGAGTAGCAATCTTGATATGACATTCTCTCTATTTGGTTCATTTAAAACAGAGAGATGTCTCTTTCCAGAGCTATTTTATTGCTGTTTCTGATTTGGAGATCCTAATATTGCAGAATTTTTTTTTTTCTTTTTGGTATACTATGTCTACTAATTAAAATACAAAGATCAGTAGGAGAAAACCTAATTAACAGTGAAAAAAAGTACTTTTAATTTTACTCATTAAAATTCCTGAGAAAGGTGATTTCAGACATAGTTCAAGAGTTCAAAGATATCACCAGCCTGGGTTTCTTTTTTTTACATTATTGCTCTGACACTTTCATTTATATTGATTCCCCTTCCTTAATGTTTTGATCCCTGATCATAGGATGAACATTTAGGCCAGGAGTGATGATGACTTGTAAAGGAGAAGACACCAGATGTTGTCTCAACATTTAAATATCCATTATATGAATAAAAAGTAACACTTTAGGGACGCCTGGGTGGCTCAGTTGGTTGGGCAGCTGCCTTCGGCTCAGGTCATGATCCCGGCGTCCTGGGATCGAATCCCACATCGGGCACCTTGCTCAGCAGGGAGTCTGCTTCTCCCTCTGCCTCTGCCTACCACTCTGTCTGCCTGTGCTCACTCTCTCTGACAAATAAATAAATAAAATCTTAAAAAAAAAGTAACTCTTTAAACTAATTTTAATTAAATTCAGATTTAATGTACATACTTAACATTTGTTTATAGCATTTATTGCTGATAAATTTTAAGCCAATTCAAACATCCAATTATGTATTACAATATGCAATGAAACAGTAATTTATAGTCTACATAAGTTTTTTAATTGGAGAGCATTTATTGAACAGATAGACAATATTCACATTTATAGGCAATAAAACCTTATTTCTCATTGAGAGAAACCAAACAGTATATGTTAATTCAACCTAACAATAGGACATATAACTTCATACTACATACTTACTCTGAAAACAAAGTACTGTGTATTAATAAAGATTGCTTTGCTTTTACTTCTCAGGGATTTAGTAAGAACATTTATACTTGCCTACTATTTGTGTCCAAGGACCTTTATGGATAGTTTGCATTATGTTCAGCCATAATATTATATCACTTTATCATCACTATGAATATTCATTTATTGCTTGTAATAAAAAAAAAAACAATAAAATCTGAATAAAAAATGCCATACACACCACTAAGCCTCCAGTCACTACTAAGGGTTATCAAGTCAATCTAATGGTCATTATGATAAACATTGAGGATGACTCTCATATCAGACAATTGCCAAGGAAGAGTAAATCTTTCCAGTCAATTTGTATGTAGACAAGAAGAGCTGATATAAGTGCTGTGCTGCTGAGGAATGATCCCATATAGTATGTCTAACCCAGAAGAGAGCTGTAACCATGAATTTCAATTCTAGAATCAAACGACTCTAGACTGTATTAGCTATCTGAACTTGAGGAAGTTACTTCATTTTTCTTTGCCAAAGGTTCTTCTTCAGACACTTAGGAGTAAATCCTCATTACTCTTTTTGTAGGAATTCAAGGAGTTAATAAACAGAAGATGTTTAACTCAGAACCTGGCACTAGATAGGTCTATAGTAATTCTTAGCCATTTCTCATTAGCTCAATAACTATATCATTTGTCACTGGCAATAAAAAGACCTTGGCCTTCTACCTTTTAACCTCAGTGTCAAGATGTATAAAAAGTGAATAATAATTCCTGTTTTCTCCACCTCCACAGATTTGGTCTGGAAAGCAAATGTAATAAAGGATGTTAGAGGCCATGAGGTATAGTGAAAGGAGCTCAGCTTTAGACCAAGACAGACCTGCTCTCAATCCTTATTCCTAGATTATTTTTCTATGGAGCATCTTGAATGAGATTGTTAAAACACAAATCTCACCTTACCATTTTGTCCACTAAAACTTTTAATTCTCTTTTTGTTACCCTTAGAATATAATCAGTAGTCCTTGGATGGTAGGGAAAGTCTTGTAGGAAGTGACTCCTTCCTAAATCTTCTATTTCATCTCTTGGCATTTCCCATCACTTGCCACCCCCCAGCCACACTGCCTTTTGTGATTTCCTTGTTTTTGTCAGAAATTTCCCTAGCTTGAGGATTTTCAATTAATAGATTTTTCTATCTGAATTATTCCTCTGCCCCCATACAGTTCACCTTTCTGACTTTCATCTAGAAATGGATCTTTTTGCAACTGTCACATTCTCATTTACATCTCCTTTGAGTCCCTAAACTCTTGATTTTGCAAGGTACCATTATTTTGCTTTGTAATGCATCGCAGTATGTAGCTAGCTATATATTGTTTGAATGGATATTTGGCTCTCTTGCTCACTCCATGAAGACAAAGTTTATAACCATTTAGATCACAGCTGTATCTGTGAGTTCTAGCATGTAATAGAGTCTCAAAATATAACATAGAAAGAACTAACATAATCCCTTGAACTTTATAGTCCTCTCTGGGAAAGATGAATGTTAATAACACTTACCTTGAAAGACTGTTTTTTATACTGGAGGCCATGTGTGTATAATACTTTCCTTACAGTAGCTGTCAAAAGATCTGACTATTATTATAGTAAGTAACAGTTCAAAATAGAGTGTATTTTAAAATAGTAAGTTATTTTTGTTCTGTTGAAATGGGTGGAGTCCTACAAAGGGAACAGAGATATACAGATATAGATGATATAGATATAGATATGGTTATAACTAGCCCCCTATAGTACAACTCTACACCTTTAACAATATACTGGGGATATATTACACTTAACAATATACTTAACGATATACGGGGGAAAATTTATAAGGATAGACATAAGAGAATACACATGGTCCCGCAAGCTGTGATTGTCCCAAAGACAATCCCAAAGAGACTCGAACAGACCACCAAGGAGAAGGTTTTAATGGAGAGACTATATATCCATAGAGTAGGGTTGTGGTCAGAGATAATCTAGACAACTATGCAACAATAGTAGCTTCTTGGTGAAGAAAGTAGCCTTGTTAGAAATGAGGAGCCCTCAGAACCCAATCTTGGTTTTTCAATCTTCCTTCCACTGAATTAATTCAGTCCTGCTGAGCTAACTCTGCAAAGTTATTAGAGGTAAAGAGAAAGTGTTCTCCTTTATCTCTACTCTTTGGATATCAGAGTTTTCTCCACATTACTGTGCCATATATATATATATATATATATATATATCCCCAACCCCAAATGTTGTACTTAGCTTCACAGAGATTCTCAATGCATGTCTAGTAAAAAAAATAAATGTTGTTCACTCAAGGGGACAATAAAGTGTAACAATTTCCCTTTGGAGTGGGACAGGTCAGAACTGAAACACACTCATGTATTCCAGCATCATGTATCCCAGCATCATGTCTTCCAGCTGCCTGTCCCATGGAATTTGAGTTTCCATTTCTTCATTTACAGTGATGATAATAATATCCAAATTCTCAGGATTGGAGGACAATTAGAAAATCAGTTTTAAAAAGTGCTTTACAATATAAATGTAATATAATAAAAATAATAATAATAAATAAAATAAAATCAATAATAAATTTATTTATTAATAATAAACAAAATGATAAAAAAATAAAATAATAATAATAAAAAATTATAATAATAATAAAAAATAATGATAAAAAATGAAAGTGTTCACTGTTAGAATTCGCTCTGCTATTGTCAGGTTCTAGATGTGAGCTATAATTCAGGGACCTGAGGGGCACCAGGGTGGCTCAGATGGTTAGGCATCTGCCTTAGGCTCAGGTCATGATCCCAGGTTCCAGGGATCAAGCTCTGCATGGGGCTTTCTGCTCAGCAGGGAGTCTGCTTCTCCCTCTATCCCTTCCCATGCTCCTGCTCTGTCTCTTTTTCTCTCTCAAATAATTAAGTAGAGTCTTAAAAAATATAATTCAAGGATCTGAGTGTAGGTTTTGGAAAATGAGAAAGACAGAATGTAGCCAAATACTACATGCCCTGGGAATGTCAGTGAGGAAAGAGAGCTTTTCAAGAAATGAAATGTGACGAGAACTCAGACAAAGAGGTAAGAAGAACAGGGGGTTTGGAATTCACCTAGTAAGTAGGACATGGTATGGAGCCTGTGGACTCTGAAAATACAAAGCTAAACAGTTGCACTTTGTCTTTGATAAGCCAGACATGTCTCCTCACAGCTGCTCATGCCAAGTACCCGTGGGAAGATCACATAAAATTGAATGATGACCTTTACTTCAGATTTTGTTTAACTTAACAAATCCTAATTATATGTCTCAGATTATTTTACTATTTTTTTCTTTCTTGGATGTGTGCAAAGAATATGGCACCTGTTTATTACACATGTGTAAGTTCTTTCATGTGTGTGTGTGGTAGTTAAAAATATGATTTCTAGTGTTAGACTTCTTATTTGTCATTTTGCAAGGATCTTGACTTGTCTAAACATCACTCCTTAGCAAATAGGAATTATAAAAGCATTACAGTGTGGGTTTGCAGTGCAGTCAAATTAGGTATTGCATGTAAAGCAGTTGGCACTCACTATGTAAATAATTTTTATTGAATGACCTACAAAATTTTTTCACGTTGATGATGTAGTTAAGATAATCCCCTTAAATAAATATAACTATATCCCTATTTACAGAAAATAAAACCGAAATTTAGAAAGTTTATCATATTCTTGGCCTTACCTATAGGAAGTGGCAGAAACAACAGTTTATCCAGATATAAAAATCAAAATCCCAAGATTTTTCTACTTCAATACCAACTCATGTATGTATGAATGTATTTTGCTTTCTTTGTGTACCTAAAGCAGTCAATCAGCAATTGTCAAGCTTGTTAGTGGAGACACTAAAGGGGGGGGTGTGTATTAATAATTTGATTTAGTTCAGTTTATTTAGTTCAGTTTTATTGAGTATCTAGTACAAGTAATGGGGCAAATACCTGAATTACATAAAATCCTTGACCCAAAACCCCTCATAGTCTATTGTGAAAAACTGGTATTTATAACATAGAATGATAAACAAATATGTGTTCACTAGACAGAGCTGGCAAACAGAAACAAAGTGTTCAATCTGTCAGGGATGAGACTTTGATGGGATGGAGCACACAGTATCTCGAGAGTCATGAAGAAGATGAAGCTAAGGAAATGTTTTAAAAGATAAACAGTTTCTTATAGGAAGGCTGAACCTAAATGGTGAGAAAAATTGCAAAGAAATAGAGGAACATTATGGTTTTGAAAATAATAAGAAGGTTGGTATTGCTAAAATTGAAACTTAAAAATTTGGAGGTGATGGATAAAAGGAAGTCAGACTAGTCAGACAAACAGGGAACAAAATGTAAAACCCTTTTATTAAAATACAGGATCCACTGAAGAGATTGTGGATATTCCTAGTCGAGAAGAGAGTAAATTCTCTTCTCTCTGCTCCAGAAATTTTCAAGCAAGGAAGAAATCCTAATCATGGTCTTAAGCCCCTCTGCTGCTGAGGTTGGTGGCTTCCAGGAGCACAGGGGGAGAGATCATTGTGCCTCACGATCAGAAAGTCTCTTTGATTTACTGAGGATAATTTACTTAGTTTTACCTCTTGAACATCACTTGACAAATTAACAGTGCAATTCCAGGCATATGAATGATGATGGTAGAGAAATACCCAACCTGTGAGTGAGCTCTCACAAGATAGAGTTAAATGGAATTTTTATGGTCTCATTTCTAACTAGCACAATCTTGGGAGGTTGTGAAATCCCTTTTAGAGCACCAATTTAATAGAAGTCATCTAATTAAAAACCCACTAAATAATACTTGTTTTAGCTATTTCTTTAGCTTAATTGAATGTATGCCATTTACTTTTCAAGGACTTTTAACTACTGTCCCAGTTGAGACTTTAAAAAACAGCTGTTATTGTGACACAGTCTGGTAAGAGATCAAGCATATTTCAGTTTATTGAGTAAATTAAACATGTAGGCCACTTAAAAATAAAAGCTTGTAACTGTACTGGAACTAATTATCATGTAGTATTTCATAGCAGCACTTGAAACTAAAGAGAGTTGAGACTCAGAGACTCCATCTCTGGGGATTTTGACTCTGATAGCATCCCACTTGGGTCATAAAAATTCCAGTTCTGTACTTCCAAGGGCTTCAGGCAAACATGTGCTCCTTCACATTGCTGAAGGAATGTACCTGACTTAATCAGTAAGCGGTTCTCAGACAAAGCTTTCCTTACCCCATAAACAGTGCTGCACTACCTTCCTTAATATAATTCTGTATTTTTATATAAGGATTACTGGCATGATGACAGGTTCATTATTTTCAGAACTGTGTGGTTATGTGGGGAGAGAGTAAAATTTTATCTTCTCTGTATTAAAGAAACTGATGCAGCTTTGGAAGTCATGCACTACCAGAAGATGAAGATCAAGTCCATCCTTCATGAAGCAACAAATCTGAGATCTGATTACAACTGATCCACAAGGAATGCTATCAATATCAAGGCTAAAAATTCTAACTAAATTAACTCGCTCTCAATTTTTGTTTCATTATATTAAATACATAAAATTATTCAGAGTCATACAATATGAAACTGTCTTAAAGAAGAACTGGAAATGCTCTCAGATTGTTTTTGTCTCATGCCAAATTTCTAGGAAAGTGGTTGAGATTAAAATTACACTATTCATCTGATTGAATTGAAAATTTTCTCTGAATATAATAGTCTAGGTAATAAAAATAGTTATGCACATATAAGAACATATTTTATGAGTTTTACTGCTCATACTCATTGGTTATCCTTTTGGCTCATCTTCAAACCACTTTTGTATTAGACTGAACCACTAGACATAACTTGTATTGGTGGCCAATTTGTGCTTTACAGAAATACAATAGATTGAACCACTGTGTTTGAAGGCTAATCATCTGTGACATGTAATAACATGGGTTAATGCATTACACAAATTTTTGTCTACTGTTCTAGTTTTCAACATCTGTCCCCAGATCTATGTCCAGTTTCTCTACCAACATATACACTCAAATACTATGAGCAAATATGTAAGCTACTAACTTAAAAAGTAAGGACCGTGGGACATATGGGTGGCACAGTCAGTTAAGCATCTGTCTCTTGATTTCGGTTCACGTCATGATCTCAGGGTCTGGAGATCAAGCCCTGTATTGGGCTCCCTGCTTAACAAAGAGTTTGCTTATCTCTCTCCCTCCCCCTCTCTTTCTCCCCTATCTCTTAAATAAATAAAATATTTTTTTAAAAAGTAAACAAAAAGTAAGCACCATATAGCACTAGAATCACTATAACACCGTAATATAAATTGGTACTATTTGCATCTGACCTACTGAATGTATAACTATTAGAAGAAATTTTCTTTTTAATATTGCAAAAAGTCTGTGAAGGATTGAAAGATATCTTTAGTGAAATGAACAGAGTACTTCCATTATACAACACAATTAAAAAGCAATGTGATTGTGGAAAGATTTTTAAATAGACAGAAAGTTAGGACCAGGAAAAGGGAAGTCTGCTTGTTAATGATGTTTCTTAAAGATTTAAGGTTTTCTTAAAGATATTGGAATCATTTATTCAAAAGTTACTATACTCCAATGAATGTAATGCACCTTATTAGCAGTTTAATTTCTTTTAAACATGTGACTATTTTTGGTAAACTTCAATAGTCATTCATGATGAAAATTTTTAGTAAGTTGGGATTAAAAAGGAACTTCTTATGCAGATAAATATATCTTTAAAAAAACTACAGCCAACCTCAGACTTAATTTTGAAATGTTGGAAGGTTTTCTTTTAAATTCCCCCAATAAGAAAAAGTTGTCCAATACAATATTTTTACACTGGAAAACTGGCCTCTCATTAAGACAACAAAAGTAAAAAATAAAAAAAAAAATTATGATGACTGACCAATAATTAAAATTGCTTTACTTTTTAGATGGTATTGTATATAGAAAATTCAAAACAATCAACACATATTACTAATGTGAGAATTTTGCAATCTTGCTAAGCACAAAATAATATAGAATGATCAAGTGAGTTTCTATATACCAATACCAATCAAAAAAAAACCTGGTAAAATTAAAAAAATAGTTTATATATCACAAAAAAATACAAGAATAAATATACAATAGGCAAGAACTCTTACAAAATTATTAAACTAAAGGAGATGCATTATAAAATTAAATAAATCTATTGATATACCACAAGAATATGGAGACTCAATATTGTAAATATGTTATGTCACTTCAAATTGATTTATAATTTTAACATGATCCCAATCCAATTCAATTGCAACACATACTTTAGGAAAAAGCTGATTCTCAAGTTTATGTGAAATCAATTACAAAGAGTCAATAATTACCAAGATAGTCTTCAAGGGAAGAATATGGATGGAGGACTTTTCCTACAAAATATCATTATATATTATAAAGCTATATAAATAAATTCTGAGAGAGAAGTATTGGTGCAAGGATAGATAGCCTACAGAGCCTAGAAATAGGTCACACATTTTTAATGCTTAGTATATAACAAGAGTCAGTGAAGAGCAGCCGAGAAAACAGGTTTTTTTCCAATAATCAATGCTGCAGTAATTGGGCATCCAAAAGGGGAAACTCAAGAAATTTGATTCCCATTCAAATTCATTTCAGGTGGGTTACTTAAAAAGGCAAAACAGAGGTGTTAGAAGATAATACATGAGAGTATCTTTGTTATCTCAAGTTAGGGTACGTTTTCTTAAAACAAAACATGCTGTCAATGAAGGAAAATATTAATATACTACATTTAAAATTGAGAATATTTGTTTATTAGAAGACTCCTCCATATGTTTATTTTTTTTTCTTGGAAAACGTATGTATAAAACACAGAAAAGAAAAAAATATCACAAATTAATAGGGAAGTTCCGGAAAATCCAAACAAAATATTAGATAAACTAGTTACCTCACATTGATAGATACCCAACTGATTGATACATTATGCAAAGATGTCAATCTCACTGCTAACTGAGGAAATGCGAAGTGTAAAATGATAACAAAGTACTGCTTTAAACACCAAACAGATTGGCAAAAATAAAATCCTGTATTTGAAAATGGTATTATGTGTTAGCAAGTTTGGAATATATGGGCCCTCCGCTTTCCTATCTTTCACTGATGGAAAAGAAATTAATTCAAGCATGTTGGGAAGGAGATCAGCATTTTCTAGTGAAATTGAAGACATATATACTCTATTAACCATCCATTAGATTCTTGGGAATGAAAGCACAGAAAAAACTGTGCTTATGAAAAAGAATGGTACATAGTAACCATCTTAATAAAATTAAAAAAAACAAATATCAGTTGATATCAAATAGATATCAAATTAATATCAAGATATCAAGTTAATATCAGTATTAACTTGATATAATAGATATTAACTTGATATAGTAAATATCAAGTTAATATCAAGAAGAAAAATAAATTATTATATATTTGTACAATTGAATACTATCCATCATTGAAAACACATGAAATATATTTATCAACACAAATCAACATCAATTTATCTGTAGAGAACATTTAGAGAAAAATGGAAATCACAGAATGCATGAACTTAAGAGTCTTAGTTTTGTAAGTTTAGAAACATATCTTACTAAAGACTTTTTTTTTATGTATACATATTTTTTGGTGAAAATTAAAGACAAGAAAGTGAATTATTTAAAGTTGAGATAATTAACTCTGGAGGAGGGGAAGATTCTAAAGCTGCTGAGATCCACAAAATGTTTCAAATACTGATAACATTTTTCTTTCACAAGCTTTATGTGGATATTTGTGTTTTAAAAACCTTATTGATATGTTATACTATATATTTGTTTTATAATAGAAAACTTCATTTAAAAAAAATTGCAAAAACTCAGGTGACAAAATGGTATTAGATTCACTGTGAACATTATAGCTATTATTAAATTTCCCAAAAGTAGTTTCTCAGTAAGGTGACTCAATAAAAATCTCCTTTCGTTATTCAAAAAAAAAAAAAATAAATAAAATAAAATAAACTGAAGCTGTTGTTTGGCCATTGTAACTTTATTTTGGTTTTCTTCGCTATTTTCAATTAAAATGTATTTGGAGCACACTCATCCCTTGGTTTTTGTTTGCTTGTTTTCTCACTCTCTCAAAACTTTCCCCTCTAGTTTGTTTTAAGTAGTTTTATGTTTCCAAAGCAATTTTCCACAGCACTCAAAAGAAATTATCATTGAATGGCCATTAGAAAGATTCTTTTTGCCTTTCCCTTTGTGAATGACCATACTATACTCCTGTTATTTCATCACAAGTAAAGGCTTTTTTGGTTACTGAGCTTCTAATCCCACAAAATCACTCATCTCACCCTCTCTTGATTATATGTTCAATACCGAGCATGTAGTAGCTACAATCTAATAATTAGAATTCATATTTTCATACTTAATTCAGGCTAAAATGTCTCCCAAAATACTTTTGGTTTTTAAAAAATATCTATATCTTTTGTTCACCTTCTTAATATTTGTGTTTAAAAAATAGTTGCACATTTAATATGTATGTTGATTGTATGAATTAGGCTTCAATCTACCACTTTCCTATTTGATTTCTGTTTTTTTTCCCTTATATTTTCAAAGTATTTTGTATTGACTGTTTTCCAGTATTTAATTATATCTCCACTATTGGCTTATTAGACATACTTTTTTATAATTCATTGCTCTACAGTTACAGTATGCATATTTAATTTATCATAGTCACTTTCAAATAATACAGTATTTCATATTTAATATAAGAATCTTACAATATTCCCTGTCTGTGCTATTTTTGTAATATATTTTGGTTCCTAATACTTACATTGAAGTGAAATTTTTAAACAAGGTGAACAACTTTATGTATTTACTCAGATAGTACCTATTTATGGTACTCTTTATTCTTTTGGAAAAATCTACGTTTCCATCAACCTGAGCAACATTTTCCACATTTTTATAGGGAAGATATGTTGGCAACAGATTATCTTAGAATTTATTTTTCTGTAAAAAACTATTTTGCCTTAATTTTTGAAACACATTTTCTTTGGTTATGGAAATAGGAATTATCTAGCTTCTTACAAGATCGCTTACCCCATTTCATTTGTCTGTGTATGTGTGCGTGTCCTCTCTGTTTAGCAAATATCAGGTAACCCTTGGTTGTCTCTTCATATCTAAGTATGAGACAATTATGTATAAATATATATCCTGCCATTTTTAACCAAGAACCTCAATATAATGTATAATTTTTACTCATTTTCTACAGACATATAACTGTATCATATTTTAATTTGCAGTTTTGTTTATCAGTGAAGGAAAACATTTAAAATCTTAGTAAAGTAATGTTCCTTATGGAAACAACATAATTGATTTCTGAAATTTAGCTTTATAAATCATCGATCACGAGTTTACTTTATATAATCTAACATGTGCCCTCCAAATGATCACAGGAAATTTTTATAGACTACCATGTATAATGTTAGGAAAAACATAATTTTAAATTATCCTATGAGCTCTTAAAGAGTATTATATATTGTTTAAAGTACCAAAAAATGATGCCAAATATTTTATTGTTTGCATACTAATGCCATCAGCTAACACATTCAATAAAGAGTGGAGTTCTGTGGAAAATAAATCAACTCAATGAATATTATTAATACATGCTATTATTAAATATTGAAAGGCATTTGATTCATACTATTAATATGTGGAATATACATATAACCTTTATTAATGTCAGTAAAACTTATACACACTAGAAGCATATATCCTTAAAGTAAGAACAGTCAAAATATGAATTAAAAAATATCCCCTATGATTTTTTTTCCATTTATCAGAGTGCATATCACTTAAGGGAATAAATACTAGCCAAATAACCTTATAATTGTTTGTAAAATTATTAATAGTGGAAAATGAGTAAAGCCCATTTCTCTGGTCAACTTTTGCTATTTAGGATTTTTTATCAAGTTCAGAATTCATTGTAAGAATACTTGTAAGCTAATCTTTGCATATCTAATTTGTTATTATCCATTTCCTTTTGCTAATTAAGTTGAGTTTTAGTATTATATTTGTAATAATATGGAAATTTTTGCCATGTGAATAATGGTGACTAAGAATGAATGCTAGTGACTATTAAAAGTAAATTTAAGGAATAAATTCACATAGCTAATAACAGTAATAATGTCTTACCAAAAAAATGACTTAGAACTCTTCATGTATTTGAGAAAAAAGTGTTCTCACTGACGCTCCTAACAGAGTATCCTTGGAGATGGTATTTGCCCTCTGGAGTCTATCATGTTTTCTCCTTTAGAAAGTCTAAGATCTTTAAATATAAAATCAGAACAAAACAAACAAATAAAACAAAACTACCAGTCAAAGGACAGAGCTTTTGTTACACTTTAAAATAAAAATTTTCTATGTGGCATAGTACAAATTACTTTAAACATCAGGGATTTGATTTGCTCATTGACCAGATGAGAGGATAGGATTGGATGATCTGCATGGAACCTTCCAAATCCCACTCTCCTTGAATTGAACTGATAAGAACAAGACTTACAAATAGATTTGCCCTTTTGCCAGGGAGTAGCACTGCTCTAATGGTTTTTAAGTTCTTTTACCAATCCTCCAAAGGTTTCTCATTGCAGCCACCCTTAAATAAAAGTGTCATTTCTGTGCTCTGTATGGTTTACCGAAGGGTACAGGGTGGTCAAGAGATGTATATGTTACACTGAGTAAAAAATAGAAGTGTTCTATGCAGTAGAATTCTCTCCTCCCTGGTTTTACTAATAGACACCTACCAAATACATGTGCATCTCACATAAAATAGCATGCTGTGCAGTTCTTCACAGAGATATTAGTAGGGACTATCAAATTGTGGTTTTAACATATCTATAATGTATATGTCAAAAAAGTAGGGGGAATCCACCTAGAAGTTAAATGTAGAAAAACCTTTGTTTACATTTTCCTTGAGCCATCCTATCTCATTTCCAATAATGTGGTTCTTAAGCATATCATCTCCTGGATGACACATGCTTGTACATGAATGAAAACTGCCTTATTTTTATTACTGGAATGGGAAGGGAAGTATAAAGAAAATCTTTATTTAAAAGCATGTAGATTTTGTGGCGCCTGGGTGGTTCAGTCCGATTCTTGATTTCTGCTCAGTTCATGATCTCAGGGTCCTGAGATTGAGCCCCACCTCAGGCTCCCTGTTCAGCTGGGAGTCTGCTTGGGATTCTCTCTCTCCCTCTGCCCCTGCCCCCACTGGCACTCTTTGTCTCTCTCAAATAAATAAGTCTTTAAAATAAATAATAAATAAATGCACATTTTGATGCTCTGCCCCAAGATCTATAAACACTAAACTGCAATGAGAAAAAATGTTTTTTGATTGGAAATAGTCAAAATATGCAAAAATAAGGGGATCAAACACATAAAGATATCAATTATTTAATGCAATCAATAGAACATTAATTATAGAAAAAATATAAAATTAAAAAACGGACACTTTTATAATAAATAAAATAAATGAACTGTAAAATTTTATGTTCTATGATTTTTGTTAGATAAATACATTCAAAATTTAATGACATTTAATAAATTTTAATTAAAAATAAAAGAACATAAAAATGACAACAATTGATTCTTGAATGGATGGAATTGTGGGTGAAACATTTCTTTATGTTAAAAATTATTGTGTTATAGTCAGAAATAAAAATTGTGAATTATTTATGCACCAAAGTGTGAAAAAATATTTTTATGAAAAGATTAGGATAGCATAACAATTCTCCTAAGACTATATATCCAGGAGATGTCCACAGATGTGGTTCAAAATAATTTTTCCTATCTCACATACACCTATACTGTTACACTAAAAAATGCCCTTTATTATTTTCATTTCCTCTATAGCAATGATAAGAGAGTAAGTAAAATAGCATACATGCTCATCTCACATTCTAATTATTAATATTGGTCTCACATTTTAATATGTGGAGCTTTTACTGGTTATAAATAATTGATATTATAATTATTAACATAAATTATTATATTTTATTCCATAATCATGATAAAGTCAATATAAATGCTGCAAAAATGGAGATGACATATTAACCACATAAGAAAATAAAAAGTTTGGGTGATATATAAATTAAGAAAATATAAAATTGGAATTTAAACTTTTTTGTTAGTCAGAAATGAGATAATAACAATAGAATTCAGTGGAAATAATTATAAAGCTACACATTTATTTGGAAGAGGCAATATGCCTGAAATAAAAGTATAGCAACCTAGAATCACATGTGAAAAATATTACTAATTATTTCACATGCATTAAAATATATTATAAACAGAAATAGTTTGAGTAAAACTTTATGAACTAGTAAAGTGCTTCGCCACTGAGATTTGTAGCCCAGCTCAGGTGTTGGAGGACTATGTTAGAAACACTAAGAATCCATGTCTTCCTTGTTGAGATTCATTTAATTTCCTTACTGAGCCATTGTTATCGAAAAAAGCAAGTAATTTCCGTCAATTTGATGGAAGCAAAATAAAAAGCAAAAAAAAAATTGAATACTTTGTTTAGACTATAGTTCTGCATATAATTTGCATTATAGAATTTAATCTGTAGAGTATTATGTCCTACTCACATTGACACAAATTCATAAGATGCAAATTAAAGATACGGCAAAAACAATCAAAAGTTGATAAGCCATGCCATTAAATTTTTCTTTGGAAAGATACTCAAGAAAACTGGACTCCTTAGCTTACAAACAATATAAAAAGTGAATTCAAGTGTGGAATATTATAATTTGGAATAGAAAATTGATATATTCTTTGCCTCTGCAGAAAAAGAGTGAGAATCAAGCAAAAGTTCCCTCCACAGAATTTTCCCTCCACAGAATTTTATAATAAAATTAAAAATCAAGTGGAGGGGTGCCTGGGTGGCTCAAGGGTTAAGCCCTTGCTCAAGGGTTAAGCCCTTGCCTTCAGCTCACGTCATGATCCCAGGATCCTGGGATCGAGCCCCGCATTGGGCTGTCTGCTCCGCAGGGAGACTGCTTCCTTTTCTCTCTCTCTCTGCCTGCTTCTCTGCCTACTTGTGATCTCCGTCTGTCAAATAAATAAATAAAATCTTTAAAAAAAAAATCAAGTGGAAAGTCTTTAAAAGTATCAATTCTCTACTACTAGCCGGGTTGATGTGGAGCCTTCCTGGTCACCTATCAGGAAATGTTATCCTAACTCATGGACTCTCTGAGATACTTCCTACCTGAGCTCTACAAAGATCTCTGAACCATCAATAGACACCTACACAATTACACACATCAGTTAGGGCATACCTGGAGGTGGCACAGGTTTGAAAATACACAAAAAACAATGACCTAGACTTGTTTGAAAGTTGTTTTACTTTTTGCAAATAAGTAGTACCAAGACACTAAAAAGATAACAGTGCTTATAGAGGGACGTGATTTCTGGTTTCAGTCTTGTATCTCTTAGAGGCAATCCTGATGTTTAGAGATTTGGAGTAGTTTTATGTGGAGTGAGATGCACTCTAGGTAAGAGAAGACAAAAGTAAGGGTGTTCTGCTGTTTATATCACTGATCAAATCACAACTAAAAACAAAGCAAAAGTGAACCGATCTAAATTAAGCTAACACTAGCTTAAAAAATCAATCATTTTTAAGCTATTAATTATGTCACATGACTGGGTTCTGAGTTTTGAAATTTTTGCTTCTCTCGTACTGAGATCAGAAATCTCTGCTACTTCCAATTTCAAGAAATTTTTCCTTTTTGTCCACTTAAAAGCCTACCACTAAATGGTGTTTGAATACATGCATTTTCCCAAAAGAGAGAATTGCAAGGGGATCTACAATCCAGAAATGTAAACCACAACAGACAAACATTCACACGCAAGCACTCAAAAAATACTTGGTCAATTGAATAATAGGTTAATAATTAACACATAAACATGTCTTCAGTTCGGTCAGCTATAATAGATCATCATAGATTGGGTGGCTGAAACAATAAATATTTAGTACTCACAGTTCTAGAGGCTGGGAAGTCCAAGAGAAATATGCTGGCAGATTCAGTGTCTAGGGAGAGCCTACATCCTGCCTTGCAGATGTCTTTCTTTTCATTGTATCATCACATGGCAGAAACTTGAGATAAGAAATAAGCTCCAATGAAATCAGAGAAGGAGAAAAACCATGAAAGACTCTTAATTGTAGGAAACAAACTGAAGGTTGCTGGGAGTGAGGGTGGAGAAATGGGATAATTTTGGGGGATGGGCATTAAAGAAGGCACTTGAGGTAATGAGCACTGGGTGTTATAGGGAACTAATGAATCATTAAACTTTACCTTTGAAACTATTAACACACTATATGTTTATTAATTGATTTTAAATTTAAAAGGATAAGCTCTGGAATGTCTCTTCTTACAAAGGCACTCATCCTATCATGAGGACTTTAACCTCATGATCTAATTAGTTTTCAGTGGCTCCATCTCCAAATACTATCATATTGCGGAAGAGGGTTCCAACATATGAATTTTTGAGAGGACAAATAGTCATTTCATAGCAAAATATTTATCTATTAAGCAATCCTTGTATTAAAGACCAGGGATCCTTGTATTAAAGACCCATAAAACATTTCAGAGAAATTCACGATTTTTTTGTTCCCTTGTCTTAAGGAAATATTAAAGTCAACTTAATTGGTAATTGTGAAGTTATTTGCCCAAATTTACAAGACCAGAAAGTGGCAAAATTAGGACTTAATTGCATTTAATCTGAACATCATAGAGGTCTTTTAGAACCCAGAACACTTATTTCAAAAGTGGGCATTAATGAATGAAACAATGTGCATAGATAGGTTATCTTAAGGATGGGGATAGTTACAAAACTCTAGCAGTAAGATAGAGAGCATTCAGAAACAGTGTCTAAAAGTTGTTACTATTTTAACAGCGTATTTTCAGAGTTATACCCCATAGAGTAGAATGTTTAAATTCTATCATAATATTTTTAGTCATAGTTGGTGAATCAGCTCTGCATGATAGATTTATATTTAGGTATAAAATGATGGAGAATAGGCAGAACATAGGACCTAATTGATCCATTGAGCAGGACAGACAGTAGAAAAATTAACAAGCTGGAGATAATGTCAGAAAAAGGTTCAGTTTGGAGTGCTAATAAGTTATTACATCAATACATTCTTATCAGGGAAACCGTGAACAACGAAATGTCCAAAGTTAAATATCAGAGCTATATAGCCAGTAGGCAGAACAAAACATGAGCAATCTTCACACTGTTTGGAGTCATTGGAGTGGATTCCACCCACTCCCTATCAACTGTCCCATATTAGTTGATATTCAAATAAAGTAGCTGGTCTTGGAATGGAATGGGATGCTTGTAGGAGTTAGGGGCAGAATTTTTTAGTACAGAAACAAGACAGAAACAATGGATGGGGAGGGGGTGAGTTGTTGAAAGTATAGCAGAATTTAATGGGACCATCCCAAAGCTCATAGGCCCCTGAAAGTTACTGATGGTCATTGGAAGTTTTCTAGCATGATGCAAAGTTTCCATATCATGGTTGGTCCTCTATTGTAATTTATTTAAAATTTGACTGAATTGAGATTGGGGAACAAAACTATGGCAATGCCTGAATTTAGAACTTAATTGCACCAAGGCTATATCAATAAAGAACCTAAGTGTCTAACTTTGAAGAGCTAGATATGGCATTGGCAAAAAATAAGTTTTAAAAAAAGCAAAGAATGCAAATTTAAAGTTTCTAACTCATATGCTATGCCTTTTTGACTTTGATATATCTGCCACGTCATTTGTCTATAAACATCCTTCCAGGATAGGTATTAAAGATACATGGATGGGGCACATGGGTAGCTCAGTTGGCTAAGCATCTCCCTTTGGCTCAGGTTATGATCTTGGGGTCCTGGGATCAAGCCCCGCATCTGGCTCCCGGCTCAGTGGAGAGTTTGCTTCTCCCTCTCCCTCTGATCTTCTTCCTGCTCCTACTTGCTCTTTCTCTCTCATGCTCTCTGTCCTCTCTAAAATAAGTAAATAAAATCTTAAAAAAAAAAAGATACATGGAAAAATCAATCTTCATTTTATTTTCACATTTTTGATTAGTATTTCAAAATATAATTATTATTGCTTTTTAATGTAAATGAATTTTATTTTAGGTATATTTTGGGCTAGTCTAGGAACTGAACTACAGATATGTTGCTGTTTATCTGATAATTTATTCAGAATTTCAAATGAGCATTTTAAAAATTACCTTGGAGACACTACTTTTATGTTTTTGGGTTTTTTTTATTTGTGGGTTCCCTGAAAGCACTATTACACACTTCAGAATTATACTCTAAATTGTTGCTAAGATATTTCCACTAGGTTTCTGTATGTGTCAGAGGACACTGGAATAAATCTTAAAAAAAGCAAGATGAAAATGGAACAAGGTAGTAGCTGGCCATGTTAGCAGAGAGTAGTGTCATAAAAATAGAATGGCATAAATTGTGTTTCATGAAATCTGGCGGTTTTGTGGGGATTGTCTGTCTTTTCTTTTACCATGCTGAGCTCTTTTACTTGTACTAAATATGATAGCATGCTGTCAGGGTATAGTCTGGTGGATAAAAAGTAGTTTGGATGAGGCTAGGACTGTGATTGGAGAATTAATGGTTAAGTGATTTTTAAGAATGACAGAAGAAATTTAGCAGTTGGGGGGAATGTAAAGAAAAGTGAACTAATGCTACTTTTACATTTGTCAGTTTTCCACTTTCTGACATTTTCCTCTTAAGATTGCTGAGTCAAGAGGATCTCATTTTCCGCCCCTAAAATACAAGATATTATATCAGGAAGTGTTGAAATAGCTTTAAATCAACAAGGTTTTAAAATCAAATTGACTCATTTTTTAAAGTGAGTTAAAATCAAAATGAGTTATCAGACGGAGCCTGAATTGGGTCATGTAAACAAAATGGAAAAAGCATGAACAACTTGATGAAGCTTTGCAGTTTCATCATCACAAACATACCCTGCTGAGATAATGAACTTGACAATAACTCTTCTTATTCTTAAGATATGATAGCATGAAGTTATTGTATAAAAATTTCAAAATGAGGGCAATTCATGCTGACTACAGAATCATCCCATAGTGACTAAGAGAACCTATGATTAATGCATTATTATAAAGAGAGCACCTTCATTTTCATACAAGAAGGACAAGAATCAGAATGGCATGATTCTTCTTATAATATTTGGGTGATGCAGACAGAAATTTCCAGTGATGGTGGGTGATTTGCAGCAACTGATTATTTCAGTTAATTTACCCAAGTGTTGAAAGTGACAGTGAAAATCTCAGGAGGAAAGCTTTGTTTTGAAATGACTAATTCAGGAGGATCTCATCTTTTGAACTCAGTTTCAAGCAGCACACAGGTTTATAGGAGTATTCTTGATGCATAAATTATTTTGTATCACATTCCTTCCCATCACTTCCACCTCTCACCACCAGCCCAGGACTACTTCTCATAAGCATATAAACATGGTAGATGGAATCCTGTATGTTTATACCCTAAAGTCATTAATTCATCTGCTTTTTTATGGCAATAAAATGCTTAAGTCTATCTAGAATATCTATATTTTGAGTACATAGAGTAAATAATAAATAATGATAATCTCAAAGAAAGTTAAGCCTATGTTATTCAACCTTCTAAAAGAAATATTAATTATCACTGGTTAAATATTCTGGTTTTCAGAGAATTAACTAACAAAATTTATGAAACCCAAGTATTTAGAGTCCTTTAGGAACTTTGCGCAGGGATCACAGGATCCCCAAGGATCAATCTACCTATGAAAATAAGTTACACGGTTGGAGGGTCATGATTAATGATCCCAGTTACATGTTTATGCTTTTCAGTGATCTTGTGCAGGGATAAGAGATTGACTGAAAAGGATGGAAAATCCATATAAAAATGCTTGATTGCCCTGATATGTGACTGTGGTTGACTGTCAGCTATGTTACATGTTCTGCTTAACCACAGTACAGAAGAAGACAAAAATTGACAACTTTTTCCAGCCATGCACTTTGGGGGATGGTGCTCTAATTTAAACTTGCTTCCAGGTTTGAAGTACTGCACATTAGTTTAAAGAGAATACTGCATTCCCCCAAAGGACACATTGTAGTGTCTGTGAGTTAGTATGCTCCAAGCTGAAGTTAGTATGTTCCTGTTGTTCCAAAGCAGGAGCTACAAGTCTTCCGAGGGATGTTGTGCCAGATTCTTAAATGGATATGGGGGAAACAATGTCTGTATCCTGAGTACTTTATCTGATCTCTCCCTTTCTCTTCCCCTGAGTTTATACTCCCCTTCCACCATTCATTCTACTATCTCAGAACATTGTTAGTAGACAATACTACTGCAGAAAGCAATCAATTGGGAGGGGACGTGGGAGTACCAAATCTATCCCTTGTTTGATTTCCCAAAATATAATACTTAACATAGTATCTTCTAGGGGAAGACCACTATTTTCTGATATATATCAGAAAAATATATATATATATATATATATATATACAGAGCGAGAGAGAGAGATCAAGGAAATGCCCTACAAGTGGATGTGGGTTATTTATCTTTCCCTGAATGGTGAGAAAATATCTTCTGAGACATGTTTCTGGGACATGAGGGTTTAGTAGAAGCTGCCAATCTTTGAACTGCATCTTCCTGAACATAACGTTGGTCCTGTGATCCAAGTTGATCCCAATGTGGTTTTCTGTTCTCTCAGCCATACGTTTTGCTCCAGGAAAATTGAAAGATCCAAGGTAGGCTGATCCTAGTCTTCCCTAGGATTTTTTATAAAAATTTCAGTTGGTGTACATGATCTTTAAGTGCATTCAGAATCAGTGCTCATTATCCCTACCCAACTATGGACTCCATCATTTCCTCAATGCTGCATTTCAAGAAGTGATTCCATTGCATATGTAGATAATAGTGTTTAAAAGTATGTGCATCGACATTGTGAAAGTCTGCGTTTAAACACCAGCAACATTCTTGTTATAGAGTTAGTCACTTTTAATGAGATCTCTGACTCTCCAGCCTATGATTCCTGATACATATGAAGATAATAATATATTCATCAGAGATATGTTGTGTTGTATTGTTGTGATTATACCATTCCTGGCCTACAGTAAAAAATGTAATATGTATTACCAATGTTTTAATTATTTATGATTTGTGAGGTGCTGTAAATGCTTACTTTAGTTGAAGGACACAATTCCTCTGACATTCTCTCTTTGAACTCTGAATCAAGATATGCATTATTGTTAATGTCATTTTTATTATTTTTAACTTACTGGTACAGAGCATTTTAGCATCAAATGACTGGTATAGTGTAGGCATTTATAAATAGTGTTAATAAAATAATTCTTTTTAAAAATTTTAATAAAGGTTTTATTTATTTATTTGAGAGAGAGCACACAAGAGAGATCAAGCACAAATGGAAAGGAGTGGCAAAGGGAGAAGCAGAAGCCGGCTCCCCGCTAGGTGGGAAGCCTGGCATGTGGCTCCATGACCTAAGCCAAAGGCAGATGCTTAAATAACTGAGCCATCCAGTTGCCCCCAATAAACTAATTCTTTACCATTATTGAAAACTATGTCTATTATAAATAGCATACCTTTTTATGCTTACCAAAAGGTTGTGCCATGTGTGTTTTTATTGTCCTTACAGAGAGACTAAATTGCCCAAATAACAAATGTTGTGCTAGATTAAGCACTTTACATCAAATTTTCTGTATCCAGAAGCTATGTTCTTTACACCATGTTCTATTAGTTATTATCATCAATATCTATATAGTGCCTGAATATCCCTTTTCAGAATCAGTCTTATTCTCTCAAATTAAAATACTTCCCAGTTCTGTTTAGGCACCATTCAATTATGATAAAAAATTAAATATATTAATATCTTTCAGATTTATGTTTTGGTTGAGATAATTAGATCTTCTGGAAGTGGGCAGAATTTTCCTAGGTTGGATGGAACACTATAAAGGAACTCTTAATTTGGATTTCAGCCCAAATGTAAACACTGATTCAAATAGACATTAAGTATTAGTGTTAAACATTAGAAACACACTGAGACCAGCAATAAACTCTCATAGGAAACCTGACTTTGAGTTATAATCAGATACAAACTCCTCACATACATAATTAAAAGTGTAATAGATTCTGTGTGTGATTTTGTTGTTGTTAAATAGGGCTATTGTAAACAAATACATTAGCTTAGTGTGGTCACTGAAGTGGTGGCATAGATAAGATATTTCCTAAATTATTTTTAAGTTTGAATACACATTATAATTATGGATATGTAAGAAAACAACAATAAGCAAACCAATTTGCTAAAGATAGACATTCTTTTTTTAAATTTTTTTTATTTTTTATTAACATATAATGTATTATTAGCCCCAGGGGTGCAAGTCTGTGAATCGCCAGGTTTACACACTTCACAGCACTCACCATAGCACATACTTTCCCCAATGTCCATAACCCAAGCATCCTCTCCCGACCCCCACCCACCCCGCCCCGGCAACCCTCAGTTTGTTTTGTGAAATTAAAAGACTCTTATGGTTTGTCTCCCTCCTATCCCATCTTGTTTTATTTTTTCCTTCCCTATCCCCCAAACCCCCCACTTTGCCTCTCAACTTCCTTATATCAGGGAGATCATATGTTCATTGTCTTTCTCTGATTGACTTATTTTGCTCAGCCTAATACCCTCTAGTTCCATCCACGTCGACACAAATGAAAGCCAGTCATTCTTTAAAAACATAGCTATCTACACCCATTTTCTTTTTTATCTTTTAAGAAAAAAGTTTTTTAAAATATTTTATTTATTTTTTTGACAGAGATCACAAGTAGGCTGAGAGGCAGGCAGAGAGAGAGGGGGGAAGCAGGCTCTCTGCTGAGCAGAGAGCCTGATGCGGGGCTTGATCCCAGGACCCTGAGATCAGGACCTGAGCCAAAGGCAGAGGCTTTAAACCACTGAGCCACCCAGGCACCCCATTAAGAAAAACTTTTAAACAATCTTTATATTTAAAATTTTTGTATTACTGAAGTATCTTTGGCATAAAATGTTATATTAGTTTCAAGAGTACAACATGGTGATCTGACAATTCTATATATTAGTTAATGTTCACCACAGTAAGTGTAGTCTACTATCTGTCGCCGTATAATATTTCTACAGTATTATTGACTAAATTGGCAACAACTGAACAAATATCAATAATAAGAAATTAATACTAATAATTGGTGAAATTATAATAAAGCCCCTGGTTGATTAAAATCAATTCAGATCTTTCAATCTTGAGGATTTCCTTTCCAGAGAACTCTTGAGAACTTGTCATATGAGAACACGAAGTGGCTTTCAGAAGGGGTGGCTGGTGCATCACCATGTTCTAAAAGACCGCCTATTAATATTGTTTTATTTATTTTTTTTAACAGAAGACACTAGGTTTTTTGTTTGTTTGGTTTTTGTGTTTAAATGGAAGTTGGTAAAACTTGTATCTTTCCCCAGCAGAATAAATACATAAACTATTAATATGATAATTCAGATGAATTATAAAAGAAAACAACGATCATTGGGAGCCATCAAAAATTCACGAAGAACAAACAGAATGGTTTTCGTTCTTCTTTAGTACAGTTGTTCATCCAGTAGCTCAAAAAGTTTTTTTATAAGACATTAAATATTAGTATGTGCTCTCATCATTTTTTTCTATATTTGCATAGCATATGCATTATTATTTCCTTATATTTTCCTTGAACAAGTTCACTTTTGTATTTAGTTGAATAAAATTACTTAGAAAGGGAACTTGCTGATAAGAGTGAAAAAGATGTATGTTAAAGGAAGGGGGAGAAAAGCATGTCTTCAAACAAAAAAGCTGAGGTTGAATTTAGAGGACAGGGTTTAAAAATTCCAGATGCAGCTAGAGAGAGATGAGTCTCACTATGATAGAGGCCCAGGGAACCCAGAGCAGGAGCTTTCAGGTAGATAAAGGGAGCAGATAAGGGACAATTAGTACTGAGATATCTGGTAGACCTATAAGAAAGAAAAGAGTACAGAAAATTTGCAATAAGAATAGAAATAAATAGGGCAGGGATCTTCAAATATTGGGTTGCAGGAATAATGGGACAAAAACTTACCATTGTTCCCCATAAGAATACCTTCTAAAAGTGAACTTTTTTTTGGTTTTGGAGTTAATATTTGAGGGTGACAGTTGTTAAACTATAAAGAAAGGTATTAAAAGAAGCAGTGTGAAGGTGGGAATCTAAGATAAACCCATTTTGCTTCTATTCTAAGGATGGCTTCTTTTAAGAACTATTTGATCCTTCATCAACCTGATGCATAGGCTTTATCCTGTATTCTTCTACGTGGCATTAGAATCTGGCTCAATGTCTGGTGCTGTGTTAATGATGGCATAAAGGAAAGAAACCACTGCTGGTTGAGACATATATTCAACTGGAGAAACAGGTACACAGATGAGAACTAATGTATTGGAAGATTTTAGGAGGGAAAGCATGAGGACAGAGACCAAGGCCAAGAGGTTGTCTATTGAAGAGGCTTCAGGGATTGAGTGAGGGTTCATGGAGCTGAGATCCAGGAGAAGTCACTGAGAAGATTCTGGGAAAGTGAGATAAAGGGAATCCAGATATGAATGTTGGGAAATGAATGGAGGGCTCAGTAGTTGGTGCCATGAGAAAGGTGGGGACTCAGGGGCTTACATTTGAGGACAAAATCTGGGAAATGGGTGCAACCAAGCAAGGACCACTTGAGATGAGTAAGTTTTTAGAGAATAGCAGTCAGACAGGGGGTTCTCAAGTGCTATGTAAAAATACATGAAAATACTAGGTTAAAAACTTCCTTTGGACACTTAATGGTCCATTGTTATAATTCTAAGTAAAGAAACATTAACTTTATAAAAGGATGGTTAGAGAAATCCATGACTAATTTTCCCAGGAAAATTGGACCAATGTATTGGTAAGCATACAGTCAAAAAAAAGAAAAAAAAGAGAGAGAGAAAAAAGGAAAATCACTTTTTATTTTAGCAGAGGAAACTGGATGCCTATTGAAGAAATTAAAATTCAAAAGGGGTACTGAGGTATTACATTTCTAGGGCTATTATCAGGAAACAGCTGACATTTCTAGGAAAGAAAATCAAACGAACATTTTCAAGTTGTTAGAAACTAGAGGCTTGACGATGTGACTCAGTGGAATTAGACACCAAATCTTTGAGGAGGTGATGCTGCACAACAGGAATCGATGCCTCAGAAATGTGAAGAAAGGACTTTGCAGAGCTAGAACTCAAACCCTTGAAGCGGAAGTGACTATGCCTGATCCTGGCTCCTCTGGGGGGATGCTCTGAGGCCGCTTCTGAGAGTGTTGAAAGGCACTTCCAGTTCCAACTGGACCCAACCGCTGCTGGAATCAACTGCTCCTCTCCACATGAAAGTCCCTTGTTGAGATGACACAGACCTCAAGCACACAGAAACGAGTCTGTTGTTTCTCATCTCCTTCTGACTGCCACTTTTCTCAGGCTCTTTCTATTGGCAAAACCAGCAGCACATCAGCTGCTAAAGGAGAAGGATAATTTTCTGAGTTTCAGCTCCAGCTTCATGTACACATATACTAGAAGGATGGATTTAGAGCTGAGGGACAAAACCTTAGTAACTTACACAAATGTCAACTTTCAGACATTTCACAATTGCTTTCCTGAGATTTCTTTTCAGTCCTTTCCTCTTTAAAATTTTCATTAATAACTTAAATGATAACATGGTTGATATTATAACTGTATAAGACTCAAATATGGAAGATTTTCTTGTGATAGATAACAGGAAGGATCCATAAGCATTCTCAGTGGAGTTAAATAGCTTAAAGTTTTATTCATGAAGGCTTGGTGAGAAAATATGAAATTCAAAACTGGTCTGAAGTTGGAAAGTAAACTTTTGACAATTGAATAAGACTCAATAGAGTAAAGTGACTGTCAGATAAGCTTATATAATCCTACATTTTACTAATGTTTCCCTTGGTGGTATCAATATAAAAGCTAATGTATATTGAGTATCTTCTATGTGCCAAACCATGCCAAGTGGTTTACAGGCATTACTTCATTGAGAAGATGCCCCCAAACTCTGAGGTAATTTCAGTTATTACCCCCAACCCCATTTTATCTATGTGGCAATGGGGGCTTAGAATGGATAGTGTTTGCCTAAGCTTATACAATAATGGAGAAAGGATTCAAATTTAGTGTTATGCCAAATTCTTAATTCATATGTTATATACCAGTGGTAGACAAAATAACAGCCCTCCAAATTTGTCCATGATCTAGTTCTTAGAACCTGTGAATATGTTGCCTCACATGGCAATAGAGTTTTTTTTTTTTTTTCAGGAATATTATTTAAAAATTTTTTTATTTGAATTCAGTTTAACATATACTGTATTATTAGTTTCAGAGTTAGAATTCAGTGATTCATCAGTTGTTTACAATGCCCAGTGCTCATTACTTCATGTGCCTTCCTTAATGCCCATTACCCAGTACCTCATCCCCCCACCCAATTCTCCTCCAGCAAACCTGTTTGTTTGCTAGAGTTGAGTCTTTTGTGATTTACCTCCCTCTCAACTTTCAAGTTCTCCTTTATGTTTTCATGATGTGAATTTACGAGTCCTATTTTTTATAAGTTTTTAATCAATTGTCATTTTATTAAAATTATTATAGTTTTCATATTGATTATTTTGGATTTCCAGAAATATAATCATACTAACTTTAAATAGATATTTCATCTTTTCATTTCTAAAATTTTTGTGTTTTGGAATGCTTGATCTTATCTAATTGCAATGGCTAATAACTCCAATTCATTGTTAAATAATGATGCAGACAGTTGACTTGTGTCTGACATTTGTGAAAAATTTCATGTGTTCCCCATTAACTAAAATACTGGCATTAGGCCAAACATATCTTTCAACCCAAATACCTACCAGTATTCAATATGTTTGTATGAGCACATATACATGATCATCTTAACAAAATACCCACCGATTCCTATTTTATTGAGCACTTTAAATCTGAACAAGTGCTGACACGGTGACATGTTTTCTTAGTATCTATTGAGATGAAAAAGTATAATTTTTCTCTTTAGTTCTATTTATATAGATATACAATGATATTATTGAAGTTCCTATTAGTTAATAATCTTTGCATTCTTGAAATAGATTGCATTTATTCATGTTTTATTTTTATTTTACTTTTAATGTACTTTTGGATTTTCCTAATTGAAAATTCAATTAATGTTTTTGCATTGATATTCCTAAATAAGATGGGTCCATAAATACTTTATTGTTGTTGTTATATACTCATTTCATACAAGGAAGTTAGAAGCTTGTCTTTAGTCTAGAACAGCTTAGGTGTCATTGGGACAGTTGTGTTAAAGTCTGGATTTAGTTAGATTCTTCTGTAGGGTTCCTGAATTTCTCTTTTTTCCCCTTTATGACACTTAGTCAGTGAGGCTCTGTAACCATTCTGGCTAACTTTGATAAATGATAATTTTCCTAGAAAATTATCCATTTCATGTGTTTTTCCCAAAACTATGTGTGCAGGGATATAATAAAAACATCTCTAAGGTAATTTGCTTTCTTTATTTCAATATTATTTAGCTCTTGTTGTTTCTAAATTTGTATATTTTTAATTTCTTCTTGGGGCATCTGGGTGGCTCAGTGGGTTAAGCATCTGCCTTCAGCTCAGGTCATGATCTCAGATTTCCTGAGATTGATCCATGCATTGGGTTCACTCCTCAGTGGAGAATGTGCTTCCCCCTTTGCCTCCCCTCACTTGTGCTCATGCTTTCTCCTTCCTTCCCTCTCTCCCTCAAATAAATAAATAAAATCTAAAAAAAAAATAAAATAAAATTTCTTCTTATATAACTAGCAGTATTCTAATTTATTGATTTTTTCAAAAATGGTTTTTTTGTTGTTGTTTTATTTTTTTTAAATCAGTGTGTGATTTTTTTTTTCTCCATTCATTTCCTTTAGCCTTTTTATTTTAAATTATTTCTAGTTATTTCAGGGAAATGTGTAATTTATTTTTATTAAAATTGTTACTACTACAGTTATTATTATTTTAAAGATTTTATTTATTTGACAGAGAGAGATCACAAGTGGGCAGAGAGGCAAGCAGAGAGAAGGAGAGGAGGAAGCAGGCTCCCTGCAGAGCAGAGAGCCCGATGTGGGACTCGATCCCAGGACCCCAAGATCATGACCTGAGCCGAAGGCAGAGGCTCAACCCACTGAGCCACCCAGGTGCCCCCAGTTATTATTATTTTAAAAGTCTGTAATTTTCCTTTGACCCCTGAGTTGTTTTCTAACATTTTTTTCCTGGATGGAAAAGTTGTTTTTTTGTTTTGTTTTGTTTTGTTTTGTTTGTTTTTGTTTTTCTGTTAATCCCTCATTTTATTGCAATGTGGTCATGGAGCATTTGTCTTTTATAGCATTTCTAATGATTCTGATAATCTATAGCAATTCTGATAATTTATTTTTTACACAAGTAATTTATTCTTTACACAAATTTATGAGACTAGATATTTCTTTTCAATGACTATGAGGAATGTAAAAATCCAAACATCCAAAGTTAACTAAAGGTGACATTTTGCAAAGTAACTTCTTGCGTGTTTATTTTTTATGCATGTTTGTAATTTATTAACAGTGTTGTGTACCAGATTCATGGTTTACCTGCTTTATTAAAATCCTTTCATTTTCTTCTTTTTACTCAAAATATATAAAATTATGTTGCAGACATCTTTTTAAAATAATAATGGGATTTATTTTTGCCTTTATTTTACATTTTTAATTTAAGTAGAAAAATGCACAGATTTTTAACGTATAACAATTTTAAGACTTACAAGGTCTAGTAACAGTCTCTTTTTTTTTTGTCTCTTAACACTCATCTTGTTCTCCAAAAACAATCCCTTTAACTCTTTAGCTATTTCTATTCTTTTACTCATATATCTTAATGGTGTAATCATGTTACTATCTCAAGAATTTCAGGTATAAACATGAGTTATAGACTTCCCACTATGAAAGATGAAGATTTATCTCATTTAAATGCCTCACATGGGTAGGCACACACCAGAGCATACATTCACAAACACACACACACCCATGCACAAAAACACACATTTTTCTTATCTTTGTCTCTCAATGATGGTAAAATATTCCATATTTTCCTTATTATTACCTTAACATGATATATCATTTATACCTAAGTCTTTAAATCTACTACAATTTTATTTATTTTCTTACATCTTTTTTTGTTATTTTGTTTTTTATTGAGGTAATAATTGTCCTGTTCTTTGTTAATTTTTGTACTGTTACTAATTAACCCCTTATTATATTCAGAAGTATAAATAACTTCTTACTATATACAAACATAGTAGGTAATTTTTTGTTTTAATTTTCTTGAAGATACCTTGACAAAAATAGAATACTCTCTTGCTATAATTTGGATTTTTCTTTTTTTTAATTTTAATATTAATTTTTATTTATTTATTTATTTATTTATTTATTTTGCCTGCAGTCTGGCTGCTGTCTTGGAATTTCTCTTCAATATCTTCCAGCAACTACTCTTTGCCTCTCTCTTTGTATTAGAACTCTTTTTACCAGAATTGTGTATTTTTCCCTTTTCAGTTAAGTCCTAATTCAAGAGAAACAAATCTTCCTAAAACTTTCTTAGAAAGGGTTCATAGAAAGCAAACTGTTTTTGAGATCTTACACATTTAAAAGATCAAGCAGGAGGGGCAAGGGACTCAAGCAGATGCCACGGTGAGCTCAGAACAACACAGGGCTCAATCCCAGGACCCTGAGCCAAAACCAAGAGTCAGACACTCAACCAACTGTGTCACTCAGGCACCTCTTGAAGGATGTTTAATAGGTGCTTTCTTTTTTTAATAAGTGTTTTTATGAATAAAATTTTATATAGTGCAGAACAATATCTTTGTCTATAGTTTTTACAATATAATTTTAAAATATTTGTATTCATATGTTAAAAAAAAAAGAGTCAGTAGAGAAACATGAGAAACTAGTAACATTGTTTGTCTCCAGGAATGGGAGGAAGGTTGAAGGGACTTTTCAATGGATTTCTTTTGTATATTTAAATTTTAAACCCTTTTAATGTATTTCTTTTATCAAAAAAATTTAAAATTAGGCTTTATGAAATTAATAAGTTAATTTTTTCTGTACTATGAGATGTTTACAAGTCTGGAGCTTAGTACCATAATCTCCATGAGTTTAGTTATATCTATATCTGCAAACTTGCACATACATAATCCTAATGCATTTAAGTCCTTGTCTTCCTTAAATTCCTTCAAAAGCTCCTCATTGGTAAAATATTTAACCTGGGGATAAACAACAGCAGGATGGTGGAATAGGAAATCCCAGATCTGCCACCCCCATGGAGACAGAGACTCAACAATAACATATGGACAAATTCCCTTTGTGAGAAATTCAGAAACCAGTTAAGAGCCTCCTGCACTCACAAGTTGAACGTGAAACATGCTGCATGGAACTGGGTAGAAAAAATTGTGGCGCTCCCTATGTTCCCTGTCTTGGTACACCTCCTCATTTTTCCACGGGGAGGGATTGAGACATATACACAATGTGCAGACTTTTTCAGGGGCTGCCCATGGGATTGGTTTCTGTCTTGAGTGAATGTAAGCAATAACAGGAAAGGACATTAGGTTGAGGGTTGCTAAGAATGAAGTTGATGGTTTGGACAAACATACACTCAATTACCATTGTCTGTCCTCCATGCTGAGTGTACAATGAGTGAGAAAAAAAAAAACCAACAAATCAACAAACCACTAGTATACTAAATTCAACAACATGATAAAGGATCACACACTAGGACCAACTGAGATATATCTCTGAGATTCAAAGATGTTTCTACATATGAGCCATCCTTTTATCAATCAATATGATGCATCAAATTAATAGAACAAAGGATAAAGATCACCTAATCATTTCAGTAAATGAGGAGAAAGCATTTAGTAATATTCAACATTTTTTCATGGTAAAAACTCTTAACAAACTGGGAACAGAAGGAAATTACTCCAATATAATAAAGGCCATTTATGAAAAACCCACAGCTAACATCATACTCAACAGTGAAAAACTGAAGCTTTTCCACTAAGATTTGTCATTCTGCCACTTCTTTCGACATGGTACTACAAGTTCTAGCTAGAGCAATTAGGTAGAAAAAGACTCAAAATGCATCCAAATTGGAAAGGATAGGATATTATCTCTATTTTTTTTTTTATAAAAGAGATCTTTTATAGAATAGATATTATTTACACAATAATATCTATAATATTACAGATGGAATGAAATTGTACATAGGAAACCCTAAAAAGTCTACCCCCCAAAAAAACTGTTAGAATGTGAATTCAGTAAAATTTCAGGATACGAAATCAACATACACAAAATCAGTTACATTTGTATACACTATCAACAGACAATCTGAAAAAAGACCCTTGAGAAAATAATCATAGCATCAAAAAGAATAACATACTTAGAAGTAAACTTAACCAAGGAAGGCAAAAGAATTGTATGTTAAAAACTACAAAACATTGCTGAAAGAAATCAAGACACAGCTAGAAAAAAAACTCCATATTCATGAATTGGAGAACGTAATATTGTTAAAATGGCTACAATGCCCAAAATGACCTACAGATTCAATGTAATCCTTATCAAAATTATAATGGCATTTTTGGAAGAAATAGAAAAATAATCCTAAAATTCATATGGAATCACAAAAGACCCCAAATTGCCAAAAGTCTTGGGAAAGAGGAACAATATAGTAGGTCTCCCACTTCCTGACTTCAAACTATATTATAAAGCCACAGCAATCAGAGCAGTATGGTACTGGCACACAGACAGACATATAAACTAATGAAACAAAATAGAAATTCCATGAATAAATCCACACATATTACAGTCAGGTGATCTTCCATAAGTGTGCCAAGAATACCCAATAGGGAAAGGGTTGTCTCTTCAATAAATGGTTTTGGGAAAACTGGATACCTACATACAAAAGAATGAAAATGGATATTTATACAATATACAAAAATGATGCAAAATTGATTAATTAATTATATGTAAGATCCAAAACTATGAAACTCCTAGAAGAAAACAGAGAGGAAAATCTTCATAGCATCAGTCTTTGCAATGATTTCATAAATATAACACTGAAACATAATTTAAAATAAACAAAAATAGATAAGTGGGACTGCATTAAACTAAAAAGTTTCTACACAACAAAGGAGACAATCAATAGACTGAAAAAGCATAACTTGCAGAATGGGCAAAATATCTGCAAAGCTTATTAATTGGTAAGCAGTTAACACCCAAAATATATAAGAAATACCCACAACTCAACAGCAAAAACAACAACAACAACAACAACAAAAAAAAAACAAAAAGAAAAATAAAGAAAAGGAAAATAACTAAATTGAAAAATAGGCAGAAGAAGTGACATTTCTGCAAAGAAGAAATGCAGATAACCAATAGATATATGAAAAAATACCCAGCATCACTAAAATTATCAGGGAACTTTATTTTTTTTTTATTTTTTAAGATTGATTTATTTATTTGAGAGAGAGAGAGAGAGAGAGAGAGAGAGGCGTAAGAGAGGAAGAATTGGACTTCCTGCTGAGCAGGGAACTTATTGCAGGGCTTGATCCCAGGACCCAGGAATCGTGACCTGAACTGAAGGCAGATGCTCAGCCAACTGAGCCACCCAGGTGCCCTATCAGGGAACTTTAAATCAAAACTATGAGATATGACCTCATACCTGTTAGGATGGCCATTACCAAACAAACAAAATACTAAATGTTTGTGAGGATGTGGAGAAGTTGGAGCCCTTATGCACTGTTGGTGGGAATATAAAATGGAACAGTTGCTATGGAAAATGGGATGGATTTTCCCCCAAATTAAAAATGAACTACTATAGGATCCAGCAACTTCTGAGTATTTATCCAAAATAACTGAAGTCAGGATCTCAAAGAGATATTTGTATTCTCTTGTTCACTGTAGCACTATTCACAAGAGATAAGAAAGGGGTAGAAAACATCTGCTTCTCCATGAATGGCTGAATAAAGAAAACGTGGTATATATACATCAATGGGATATTATTCACCCTCAAACTGAAAGAAATTCTGTCACATGCTGCAACACATATGAAACTTGAAGATATTATTTCCAAGTGAATGAAGCTAGTCACAGAGAAACTACATAATTTCACTTATAACAAGTATTTAAAGTAGTCAAACTCACAGAAGCAGAAAGTGGAATGGAAGTGGCTAGGGCAGGTGGAGATGGAGAAATGAGGGGGCTTCTGTTCAATGGATGTAGAGATTAAGTCATGCAAGATGAGAACATTCTAAAGATCTGTTGTACAGCAAAGTGCATATAGTTAGCAATACTGGGCTGTGTGCTTAAGAGGGTAGATTTTATGTTTGTTTGCTTGTTTTTTAACCACAATAGTAATCTTTCAAAAACCTCTAAATACCTTTGTTCTCCAAAAGATAGTTATAAGTTTGAAATAAATCATAGACTAGGAGAAAATATTTGTGTCTCGTATGTCTGATAAAAAATATTTATTCAGAAAAGCTAAAGAACTCTCAAAGCTAATGATATGAAAACAAACTGCCCAAATTAAAAAACAGACAAACAAAAAACTTACAAGGGATCTGAACAAATAATTCCCCCAAAGAAGATAAACAAATGACAAATAGGCACATTAAATGATATTCAGTATCATTACTCATTAGAGAAACATACATTGAAATCATAATTAGGTACCAATATATATCTATTAGAGTGGCTAAAATAAAATAAAAAGAAGCCCAGCTATGGAAAGTAATGGCAAAAACACAGAAAGCCTAGAATTTTTTCAGTGCTGGTCACAATCCCACATGTCCCAGACTCTTTGGTAAACGATTTGGCAGTTTCTTACAAAGGTAAACATACACTTACCATGTGACCTAACAATCTCACTTCTATGTATGTACCTAAGAGAAATGAAAATGTATGTTCACACAAAAACCTATAAAAGGATGTTTCTAATAACTTTATTCATAATTGCTCCACACTGGAACTGCAAGTACAAATCTGTTTTCTTTTACTTAATGATAGTTTTTTTTAAAGATTTTATTTATTTATTTGACAGACAGATCACAAATAGGCAGAGAGGTAGGCAGAGAGAGAGAGAGAGAGGAGGAAACGGGCTCCCTGCTGAGCAGAGAGCCTGATGCAGGACTTGATCCCAGAATCCCGGGATCATGACTGACGTGAGCCAAAGGCAAAGGTTTTAACCCACTAAGCCACCCAGGTGTCCCATGATAAAATTTTTAATGAATTATTTCACATGTCATCTCAGCCAAAGCCACCCCCCTATCAGACCAGGTGAGATGCCTTTTTTGTAATCTTCCATATCTACTGCATGCCTTTCTCTGTATTATACATTTCAGTGAATTGTATTTGCTTAGTTTTGGGAACACTCATTAAACTAAGCCAATCTATTTATTGCCAGTATTCTACTCAGTGTCTGTAAGAGCACTGCGTGTTATACACTACTGATAAATTATTGAACACTATATAAAAAACTAATGTTGTACTATATGTTGGCTAATTGAATTTAAATAAAAAAATGTCTTTAAGAGACATTTTCCAAGTGAATGTAGCTAGTCACAGAGAAACTACATAATTTCACTTATAACAAGTATTTAAAGTAGTCAAACTCACAGAAGCAGAAAGTGGAATGGAAAGGAACTTCCTTTAAGAGGAAGATTTTTATTAATCAATAATGGGTAATAAAAGTCATTATTTGGTATCAGATATTTACCAAAACAGACAGACAAACAAACAAACCACAAAACACCTTTTTGGCCACATTTATCTAAGAAAAGTCACATAGTATAGATATACATTATATGTGAACAGTTTACAACTCTCATTTCCAGGGCCTACTCCTCTGAAACACATGTTTTTCTATTTCTTCTCTTAGGCAGAGATCAGGAGAGTGTATTATCTATTCTAAGATAAATAGATTATTTTTTGTGGCTTTGGAAATGTCTAATTTAGAGATAGACTTCTAAATCCAATCTAAACTTTAACTCAATGAAATACTTTTGAGTTTTTTGGACTTTCACCACACAGTAAGGCTAGAGCACAAATAACTACTCCTACAACTTTAAATTACTTTATATATTTATTGAAAAACTTGGCAAGGTTCGTAGATAAATTTTCAATCTTCATTTTGTATATATCTGACAATGCTCCCAGACTATGGAGTTTCCAGCTGAAGGTATTAGGTCTCCACGTATCTTGGCTGGAAGTGATGTTGTTTAATCACTTCTATTTTTTAAAACATTCATTCCAGGTAGTTTAAGTTATAATCCAGAGTCAGCACTGGAAAGACAATAGAATGGTCTTCACTTTCTAACTTGATTGCAGATAGATTTGGGATAAGCAAGCTTGCAATTGATGGTCAATAATCGTGACTATTCTTATCCAGGTTTAATTATCTTATAACAACACACATGATAAGCTAACATATTTTTTTGTATCCTGATGTTTTTATACTTTAGGGTTAAAAACTGTGTTTTTGAGTAGTGTCTCCTAACACAGGTGTGTGTGTGTGTGTGTGTGTGTGTGTGTGTGTGCTGAAGTTCTACAGAGTAAGAAAGACAAACCCAGATGTATCACAATACATTAGCTTTTTTAACTTCAGTGAATATGCAAGAAAAAAAAGTATGATTTTACTCTCAGCATTAGTTGAAAATAAGAGTCTAGTATGAAGACATAGTAGAGAGATACCTTTAATTTAATTCATATAGTTTAATTTTAACAATGATTCATTCTTTAGATTCCGGAAAGAGATTTTGCCATTCTGTATGTCCAGTTGTGTTATTTTAATGCTAACCTCTAGAAAGAGAATAAATGTATCAAACTTTGAACATGTTCACATTTTTGAATGATTAAAAACAAACAGAAAGAGAAAAATTAAATTGAATGGAAAAATTTTAAAAAGACTATGTACATGGAACATGAGTGAGGGTCACTTTGTTAGCACTGTGAAATACTGGGGATTTTGAAACTTTGAGGTTATGATAATAAGAAATAACAAATGGAATAAGAAACTAGCACAAACCCTCCCTCGTGGGTCTAGCTGGCTACTGGTATTTTAATAGCATTACTCTTAACAAAATAATAAAGAATCTAATAATTCTGAATGTGTAATAAGTGCCATATCAGTGTTACTACTACTGCTTTCATATGTATCATTCTGTAAGTAGAATTCACATAGAAAACAATTCTTTACTTTTAGGTTACCTTCTTGGTCCTTTACCTTAGCCTCATATTAATTAAAATGCTTCTGGCAGTAAGTAGCACAATGGCCAAAAAAGTGGAGTGGTATATAAGTTGGCATCTCAGTTGTTTTATTTTTTATAGAATTTCTGCAATTCTCTTGACCTTCCCTATATTTAGAAAATAGCAGCTAGAGATCCAAAAATTTCATCTTTCTGAACAGTATCCAGAGACCAGAGGACATGGCATAAAAAAGTATATTCCTCTTGAGTCTCTTTTATCAAGAGTGCCTTTCCCCAAAACGTTACCCCAGCCTTTCCCTTATATCTCAGTGACTTGAACAGTTCATATTCCTGCTTAGATTAGTCTAAAAAATTGAGTGACATTTCTATGCTTGATCTAAAATAGTTGGCTGTGATCATTTATAGATACTCCTAAATCTGGACAAAGACTCTAAATCCTCCTAGAATTTAGATGTCTTCATGTTTTGGTCTCACTTCTTATCTCATGGTTTTATTTTATCTTGGTTGCTGGGATTACTTCTTCTGACTTAATTTCTTTGTTCCTAAATTCCTAATCTCACCATACTGAATCTGTACTCGAAAATAGATATCATACAGGATGGACTAAGTGAGAGATATACTGGGAATAAAACATGTGAAGGATAAATGATGAGGAAATAAGAGTAGCTAGGGAAAGTCCTCAGGCCACAATGTAGATATGACACCTTTGAAACATGAGAGGGAAAAGGATTAGATGTCTTTCAGGTGATTCTGAAGAAGTCTCAGCCATGCACATGAGGAGTCCCCAGGCTGGTTGCCTGTTGAAGACTGAGTCCTGATTCAGACAAGATTGGGCCGTACTCATGCTGTTCCCACTGACCAATGGGGAGCAGAATGAGAAGAGTCTAGTCTTAGCATAAATACTATGGTGGATCCAAAGAGGCAGAAACGGATAGAATCCCTCTACTCACTCTGTTTGCCCAGGAGTTCCCTTGAAAGAAATCAGAGCAGCATATGTTCATGGCTGCCACAGTTCAGCTTTGCTCTGTATGGAGCCACTTCTCCATCTGTATTTGGAAGCAGCTACTTCTCAGCTCCCCAAGGGGAACTTAGAAGAAGAAAATTAATAAAATAAATTATAGCCACTATCATTATTGCAGTTATTCTTGGGAATACACCTGTTACTATTCTCTTTTTCTGTCATTGCACATTTGAAATTCTATATACATCTAAATTCTCAACCTCAGTTATCATCTCCACAGGTTTTGGTGGCTTCTGTGAACTGTTATTTCAGTTGTTCTGACTGGAATAACATTCCCTGTCAGAAGCTATGTCATGTGGGATTTTTATTCTAGTAGATCAGGAACACTGTAAGTTTCTACATGGTGGATTAACTGAGGTGTTTTGGGCAGAAATGGTAAGTTCATGTATTAAATACTCAAATCCCTCAGTGATTATTTCTCACTGTGGAATACAAAATTTGGATAAACTTCTTTGGCAACTGGGAATGCTATAGTTTCCTAAGATGATAGCCTCTAAAACTATCACTACAGGCAAAAATAGTAAGCCCAAAGTAATATTCTATTCCTTGAGGAATTGCAAAGACTTGTGCCATGAACACTTATCTTGAAGGATGAAGGGTGGTGATTCCTACTAATCTTCATTCAATTCACTTATTTGGCCTATAAAGAAGACAGCTAATCATGGAAAACGAGAATGGATTACTGTATATTTAATCAGTGGAGGCTCTAACTGCAGCTACTGTTCCAGATATACTTTAATTATTTGAGAAAGTCTACATACCCATTGGCATCAGTGTGCAAGCATTGAACTGGCAAATTCTTCTTTTTCTGTATCTATTGTATCTATTAGTAAAGATCATCAAACATTTTTTTCAGCTGATGGGGCCATCCTTAGTCTCCCTAATCCTACCATAGGATTACATCAGCTGTCTGGCCCTATGTCATATCTTAGACCACAGGAATCTTGATCTTGTTTCCAATTTTCTAGATTTACCAAGAATTTACCAAGAAAAAAGGAGGCTCTGCAACAGACCTAGGCTGCCATGCAAGATGATCTACCATTTGGGCCACGTGTGTTAGCAGACTTGATGTTGCCTGAGATATCAGTTATAAATAGGGATGTTTTTTGAAGCCTTTAATAGGGACTTGCAGAAGAGTCACAGGGCAGAATTAGAATTGTTGAGCAAAGCAATGTTATCTCCTGTGGATAACTACTCTCCTTTTAAGAGATAGCTTTTGGCTTTTTACCAAGCCAAAAGTAGTAGAAACTGAATGTTTTTTTCCTGAGTTATCACGTTAACTTGTGACCTGGCCTGTCCATCCTGAAGCAGGTATTATCTGTCCTTCAATCTGTAATATTTGGCATGTACGACAACACCCCATAAAATGAAAGTAATATATATGAGATCAACCTCAAACACATCCTGAAGGCACAAATAAAATGCAAGAGGAAGTGGCCCAAATGTTCACTGCCTGTATTCCTGCTGCACTAAATTCTTTTTCTCAATCCACACATGTGTTGATTGGATATGACTCCCAGGTGACACCTGAGCTTGTCCCAGACAATTGGAGGCTCCTCATCCCTCCCCTACCTTTGGAATGTACATTCTGCTTGCTAGAACCTGCCCCAGGATGCAGCTTTGAGAGAGTAATGTGTTATTGAAAGCCCAAGATAGTGTATGTGACTGAGCAAAGGTAAGGCCTGTATATAAACTTTTAAGGTTCTGGGGTACAAAAGATACAGACATAGTGAAAGGAAAGGGCACATGCACTCCAATGTTTATAGCAGCAAGGTGCACAATAGCCAAACTGTGGAAGGAGCCAAGATGCCCTTCAACAAATGAATGGATAAAGAAGATTTGGTTCATATATACAAAGGAATATTACACAGCCATCAGAAAGGATGAATACCCACCATTTACATCAACATGGGTGGATTAAGCTAAGTGGAATAAGTCAAGCAGAGAGAGATAATTATCATATGGTTTCACTCCTATGTGGAACATAAGGAATAGTGTAGAAGACCACAGGGAAACGGAGGGGAAACTGAATGGGAAGAAATCAGAGAGGGAGAAAAACTATGAGAGACTCTGGACTCCAGGAAACAAACTGAAGGTTATAGAAAGGAGTGGGGTAGGGGGATGGGGTAACTGGATGATGGGTATTAAGGAGGGCATGTGGTTGTGATGAGCAGTGGGGGTTATACACAACTAATGAGTTGTTGAACACTTCATCAAAAACTGATGATGTACTATATGTTAGCTAACTGAACATAAAAAAAAAAAAAAAAAAAAAAAGATTCTGGGGTCCAGGGGCAGAGATCTACTCAACTTGTGGCTCCTAACACAAGCCTTGTGAGTAAGTTCCACTACTTACTAAACCTGCCACTTACCAATCTGGAGCAGCCTTCCCCTTTTTCTATTGTCTCCTTGCCCCCTCCATGGAGGCCAGTTTTAAAACCAAAAGTTGAATAGGTGACTGAGGAAGCAAAACTTAGCCTTGTTTCTAGGTGGTTCTACACAATATGCAGACATTACCCAAAGGACAGATGATGCACTACTGCACCAGTCCAGGATGGTCCTGAAGGAAAAAGCCAACTGGAAATCTTCCCAGGGCATAAAACTTCAAGCTGTCCAAGTGGTTATTCACTTCACCTGGAAGGAGAGATGACTAGAAGTATGGCTCTCCACAGATCCATAGGTTATAGACAATGGCTCTGCAACTCCACCCAGCTAACAAAGCTTGGTAGAGGTTTGTCTCTAGTTATTAAAATGCCATAAGATCATTCAACATGTTATTTCCCCATGTTTATTATTTAGTTATCTTCTATATATATTTCTGTTGTTAGCAGCTGAATACCTAAAACAGGAAGCTTACAAGTTAATCTGTATAGGAATTTTAAAAAAGACATAGAAAATCCCATTTTGTAGCCAGATGTGGGGTGGAGGAAAAGAACCCCAAGAAACATCTTAGGGTTTGGTAGCTACTGAATGAAGTAATAATCACAATGAGAATCATGGCAACATAACCAGTGTGACTGCAGGATCTCAGTCTATCAAGTATAAATGTGGAAAGATTTTAGTTGTCTGGTTGTTCTCAGCTGTGCTCTATGGACTTTCCCATCTATTCTAGCTTACAGAGACTCTATACTTGGGATAGTGTCACAACTTTTCTGCTCCTTGTAGTTGTAAAATTTATTTTAGAGAAAAAAAATTCAGTCAGTTCTTTAGACTTTAGTCTCCTATTAAATCATAGCTCTCCCTCTTCTCCCTCACAGACAAGTCTAATGTCTCAGAGCAAATGGTCTTCTCTCTTTGACCTCACCACTCCACTGGTCTCCCTGCCTCTCTTCTCTCAGATTCTACATTTTTAGAGGAATTTACACTAACACACAGCCTGAAAGTGGCAGTGGAAAAAAATAGAAAAACAAGGGAAAACTTGTCTCTAAACTACTCCAACCTCCACCTACAGAGTGCTTTCCCTTATCCACTGACTGCCTGTCTGCCTATCTTTCTATTTATCATCTATCTATCTCTTGGTGTGCATGGAAAGCTGAAACCATAAAAAATGTGTTCAAAATTTTTACAACACATATGCAGTTATATTCAGAACAACTTTTATAACCCTCCTTGGGGTCTTCTTCCAGTTGTACCTACAGCAATCTATAAATACCAGTGTGCTATGCTGTTTTAAAAAGCACAGAGATGATTAATTCTTTTCTATTGTACTACTGCCATTTTCACTTTGTGGAGGAAGAAGCATCTATTGATATGGCTGTGGTAGATCTTAAAGATAATTTAGACAAGACAAATTAAGTGACATACCGAAATTCATCATGAACTGCAACTAGAATTCTCCTCTCCTACTTTCTACATCAATTTTTAAAATGTGAATTCATCAGTGGTACAAAACTGCTAGATTTATTATGCACATTTATAAAATATATGGATATAGAATTTGGCTGTTTCATGTGATATAGGTGAAAAAAAAGGAAGTAAAAATAAATAAAATGTTCCCCAGCATCTGATTCATAGACATTCTAAAGCCAAAGTATCATTAAGTCATTAGAAGAAATGGAAGGACTTAACATGATTATAGACTGATAAATTAAAACAGTCCTCCTTGGTCACATCCTACTAAAGTGAAATTCTGACAAATATTAACCAAAAAAAAAAAAAAAAAAAAAAAAAAA